>NW_019723305.1:562654-641215 GCF_002891405.2 Cryptotermes secundus
GGCCCGTCGATATCATCCGTGCATCCAACATCACGTTTATCGCCGTTGATAAATAAATTAAAGACCAAGTAGAGGCACTTGTCCCATCTTTTCACAAGTCTCTGAAAACCAGCAGCATAAAATTCTTTGGGCTGCTGTCGGAACTTGGCGGTGACTTCCCTTTATACAGCTTCATCGTCGGGAAAATGTTCAGCTGAAAAATGATGTTTAAGAGGGCCGAACAAATGGGAGTCGCTTGGAGCAAGACTCATCACCTGTGACAATTCGGGCTAGCATATCGTGTCCTTCATCGTGGTAGCGATTAAGATGCCGTAATGCCAGACCCATTCTTTGCATTTTGTGTTGTGGGGTCCCCTTCCTGGACGTTCTGGTCATAAAGAAAGGGACGGCTGTGACCACGAAAGTTTACAGGAAACCTATCCACACTGGCCGATATCTTAATTTCAATTCCAACCATCCCCTCATGTCAAAAGAGGAATTGTTCATAGTCTTCATGATAGAGCTACCACTATATGCCAGGACCGGCAAGACCGGTTAATGATGGTTAACAACCTGAAACGTGACCTGCAACTCAGTGGTTATTCTCAAGGCTTTATTGACTCGATTATCAGGTCCAAGGGCAGTAGCCATCAGAGAAAAGAGGAAAAGCCTCTTGGCACGGTTTATATCCCGTATGTCAAGGGGATCTCTGAGAAGTTTAAACGCATAGGAAACCAGTATAACATTAGGACCACATAAACACACTTTACGAACTTCGCTCGTGAGAACGAGACCAAAAAGGGACCCTCAACAGACGGCACATTGCGTTTATAGCATTCCCTGTGAATGTGGCAGAAGCTACATTGGTGAAACAGGCAGACCGCTGGCCGTGCGAATCCGCGAATACAGGCACAATCTCAAGCAGGGTCTTCTAGAGTTCCAAGTTGGCTCAGCATGCATATGAAGAGGGCCATAAGGTGGGCTGGGACGAAGCTAGGGTCTTGGAGATTGAAAGTAACAGCAGGTACAGAAAGTATAAGGAATCGCTTACATGGCATGTTCACCTAATCCGATCAGCCAGACCAGTTTGGATATTGCTCCCCTATGGATCCCCCTCATCAATGAAAAGGTTAACAAGTCAAAATGAAAGTTTTTATGAAAATCAGTGTCTTCCGCTACATTTGCTAGTTTTGCTCTCGAGTTTAGTCTTATTTTGAGAAGTCGCCTGGTGGCATGCTTCTTTATCTGCATAATTAGCTATACATCCTCTATATTTTTTACCCTCGCTTTTAACTTAATTCCTGGAACTTAATCCATACCACTGTTTTATCACATTTTTGACATGTGCATGCTTGGCACAAAAGATTTAGCTTGTCTTTTATTGTGCTTTTATTCTTATCTCTCAATGATGGAACCTGTTGTCAAGTGTTTATAGGCTGTTCTCTACTAAACAGGGTCTGTCTGTCCAGTGATTGAGACTAGCTCTTATTAACGGACCCAATTGAGTAGGTTTATCGTTCCCTATCCACCTGAGGAAGGAGACAAATGCAGTCTCTGAAACGTTGGGGTTTTTATCTTATGTATACTAGACTATTGATAGAGTCCAAAATAAACCTAATAGTTATGTAAAGTTATATAGAATATGCCAACTGTATTTAGGGTATTTAAAAATGTTTGAAAAGCAGAACACACTATCAGTAATATGATTTATAAGAGAATAAGGTGATAGAGACTTTGCTATGAGGAATAATTTAATCAAATATAAGAAATCTTTATAAAGGCAGTCCCTTTAAAGTAAAGTATGTTATTTTCAAATATGAAGAAGTATGGTAGTCCATCATGTAAGGCAGCCCACTGATTTCCTTTCTAATGTTCTTTCCGAAGGGTGCTGTGGTGAATACCTGGCAACAGCTGTTTGATGATCACCTTGTGAACACATTTGGAGCTATTTGATGATAGTTTGGTTTGAACAATAATCCAACTGTGGGACAGTTTTTAGATACTCTGAAGACTAACATCATCAATGCACTTGCTATCAGAGGTCTGTGTGGAACTATTTGTGAGTATGATGGTGCTACTGTTCTGGGTAACCTACAGTCATTGTTCAGGGCACCTGATGCTTCTTCACCAAATCTGTCCACAAGTCGTGGCAAGGAAACCCCTGATGATGTTCCTGAGTCTCCACTTTACTCAATAAGTACAGAAGGACATGGTTGTTGCAGTACATGCTGGTGATATGGAACTGTTCTCAGTGGCCTATGTCATTGCTTCCATTGCTAGACAGCTGCTTTGTGGTGTCAGCTGTGATGCATGTAAGACATGCCTGACATCTGTAGTGCTGCTACTAGCCAATGTCTTCATATATTTCAAGGAGTACAGTGATACAGAACGGTCTCTCACATGTCCTTCTGAGATGCTGGTGTGGAGACTGTTGGTACACTGTAACTCTAATGGAATCTATAATGACAGGCACTTCAATTCGTGTTGCAGCATATCACAGCTGCCATTAGGAGCACCACTGACTTGGAGTGGATTAGGTGTACTGGTTGTTCACTTCACTACCCATGAACACTAGATGGTATTGTGAGATGTCTTACAAGAATTTACATTCGTTGGTGATGTAAGTGAACAAACAGGTTGATGACCGAAGCAGCCACACAGAGGGCCACAGAGAGGAAGCTGAAGATACTGACACATCAGTAAGTCATTAGGAAAGTAATGCTTCTTCATCTTTGCCTTGTAATATCCTGCATATACTAGCCCCGGAAATTGGCAGAGAGCAGTTATTGAATTACTGGAATAATCAGGGCTTGAGGTGGGGCGGGATGTGGCGGGATGGCATCCCGGTTCTTTTCTAAATGGCTTAAAAACATCCTGTCATTTGTTTGGCAGTAAATGCAATGTACAATACCTTTTTTTAGGAAAACCATCCCGGTTCTATTTTCATTCCACCTCAAGCACTGGGAATAATATATGCCAACTGCTCACATGAGCATCAATAGATGTTTCGTAAGTTGGAGAAAGTAACCCTGGTGACAAGCAACTGCAACTACCATGCCTTAACATGCTCTTGTCTCAAACCTCTGGTAGTGAGTAATTTGTTGATAACATCGTCACCTACAGTCAGATTACGTACAAGAAACCTATTCTGATCTTCAGCTCCATCTCTTCCTTGCTTTGCAGACCTGTTTCCTTCTTCTCAGTATATTAGAACATCGCTGTCAGAAGATAGTCAGAGTTCATTCTGCCCTGTGTCTTTAAGTAATTATATTTCAATCAAGAATTGTGTGGGAAATTCTTTTTCAACACATATGGCTCTTGTTTATGTGTGGGTAAGAATGATGTGGCATTACTTTATAATTGACTTGCAATCTTCAGGTTACCTGATTCAGCGTGAAACACTGAAGAGCAGAATCAATGTCAGGATTCACTATGTATTTTGTAATTAAGTTTATTATCTACTTCCTAGGTAGGAAGTTTTAGTTAATAGTGTTGTGAGTGTTTACATATTTTATTCATCAAATTTTTTATTATGGGTATATTCCTTCAGCCATTGCATTAGTTTGGCCATATTATTGTGTTCAGCATTGAACTTGTGGAACATGTATATATTTAAGATTTTTAAGGTTCATTATATTCCTTCAGTAATTTCATAATGTTGGCCATATTATTGTGTTCTGCATTTAACTTATGAACATATATATCATACTTTCCAAGATTCATTATATTCGTTCAGTTATTTTATTATTTTTGCCACATTATTATGTTTAGTACAAAATTTTGAAACAAGAGCATGTTTCAGATGATGCAGTTTTGCAGAGTTCTGCTATTATATTATTGCTTTCCATTTATTATTAAATGCAATCGTAATCTTGTTAACAAGAGTGTGTATCAGATTCTCAAGTTTCATGATACTACTGAAATTAATAACAAACGGAAACCTCAGTAATATTGCTCCCTATATATATTTTATAACACATTAATGTAACTGAAAAGCTATGTTCTGTGTAGCTTTCAAGTGTAAGTTGTAAGTAAAGTTATGAAGTTGAATACAAGTATCTCTGATGGAAACAGAATTTTCTTTCACGTTTACTCACCATCAGCTTTCCTAAACTCAAGTATTCTATGTATGTGATAGATCAAATGTCCATTGCCTTTCAGTAAGTGGATGTTAAATTGATGTAAATGAAATGTTCATACTTTACAGGCACCAGTGAGAAACTTTCTCCCGATAAATAATGTTGCAACCTGATCTCTTGTACTGCAGAGGTTCTTACTCCGTTGTGTGTTTTCTGTTTTTGAACTGAGTTTTATATCACTTAGCTCATGCCCCTCCAGAAGGTTTTGAGTGAAGTTATGTGAAACTCAAATAAGATCTAGAAATTTGTAATGATGGTATATTGCTACAAGTATTATGTTTTTGGACATTATCCATTGTCTTGTCAATTTTTTAAAAAACCGTCCCGTTTCTTTTTCAGAATCCAGTCTCCAAAATGTTGTTTTGAAAAAGAAACAGGGCTATTTTTTAAAAAATAGACAAGACAATGGATAATGTCCAAAAACATAATACTTGTAGCAATATACCATCATTACAAATTTCTAGATCTTATTTGAGTTTCACATAACTTCACTCAAAACCTTCTGGAGGGGCATGAGCTAAGTGATATAAAACTCAGTTCAAAAACAGAAAACACACAACGGAGTAAGAACCTCTGCAGTACAAGAGATCAGGTTGCAACATTATTTATCGGGAGAAAGTTTCTCACCAGTGCCTGTAAAATAAGAACATTTCATTTACATCAATACAACACTCCCTTACTGAAATTCAATGGNTTATGGAATATACAATAAATGAATGAATGAATGGGAGGGAGCAATACACAAAGACTGGTGGTATGATAGCATACCCTCTTACCGACCTAGCTCTCGGCACTGGCGGCAACCATTATGTATCAATAGAGTATCCTCCGGACGCTCCGGACACTGCGGCTGCAATGATGCTTTGATGACGTCACGGCGGCTATGTTGCTCACCAATAGCATTGAGTTCAATTGAGTTCCCCTTCTCTTCTCTGACTGTGAGGATTGCGAGCGATTGCCGTCTGTGACCGGTCTGTGAGTAGGAGCTTCCGGTATTCTGGTAGTTTCTGCCCAGTAGAGTTGACCAGGAGCGACGGTCAAGGCCAAAACCGGAGGAGGCACCGCGGATGATTTAAGATTATTAGACAGGAACGAATATTTGCAGGGAGCTTTGAAATGCTTCTTCTGGTATTTTTAGTCTGGTCGTTTGTGAATCCCTCATCATGTTTTTTCAATGTTTACCCCAAAATAAAACAGATTTCCTTTAAAGGGGATCCCGGAGAACCCCTATATCTTACTCCGCTGATAGAAGCCGGTAAGATAAAGGAAGCACAAAGTGCGGCAAACGTTGGCCCGCTGAAAGGAGCAGAGAACATTACTAGCTTTTCAGGCTATCTTACAGTGAACAAAAAATTCAACTCTAATTTATTTTTCTGGTTCTTCCCAGTTGAGGTAAGAAACGTGTGTCGTACGAAATTATTTTTTGTAACCTAATCTAACGGACGTGGTTTAATTCTTGTGAGCCGTTTTGTATGGCCTGATCTTGCATGGCTTGTTAGGAAATTTGTTTTAGAAAGAAGGGTAGAAAGCTTCGTACGGGATTCTGATTGAGCCTAATCTGTGTATACTTATGCTTAGGAAAAGCAGTGCGCTACATACAGACCGTGTGTCATTTGTAATTTTATTGTGTGAAAAGTGAACACAGAATTCAGCCATAATTTAAACCATAAACATACATTTAAAGAAAATGTACCAATGAGTTGTTTCATTGATATCATCACACTTAAATAAAGTTGGAAATGTTCTGAGACATTTAGAAATGGCAAAGGTTGATGAATTTGGTTCCAGGGTTCAGTTTTGTGTTATGCCAAGTAAGATGATTAGGGGATGAAATTATGGTTTGTGGAGGCACTAGGCAAAAAGCGTTCCTAGCTTCCCTGTAAACGTTATAAGTTCATTTCTGAGAACAACTCAGAACGTTACCTTAGGTTTGCATTATTTAAGAAAAATGATAATCCTGACATTACAAAAAGGAGGTGTATTTTATGTGATTTTTGTATGAACTGACGTGGTGTGGTATGATATGTTGTGTCTGTAAGCAGCATAGGTTGAAGCATAGGATGAAGAGCTGTTAGCATCTGATGAATCATTGATAATTTGGTAATATCTAGGGGTTTGGCTCTTCCATATCTCTGGTGGTTAGTCACTAGCTTTCCACTGCAGTGGCCAGGGTTTGATCCCAGGTCAGGTCATGTGAGATTTGTGACAGACAAAATGCCACTGAAGGAGGTTTTTCTCTGAGTACTTCAGTTTCCTCAGCCAATCCATATTCCACTAACTGTTCCACTTCATTAATCATCCCATTATTTGATGCTGTGTAGTCACAATTCTGATAGTGTCATTAAATAATCCAAATTTAAATAAGATTATGGGACTCTGTAGGAATGGGATGCCATTATAATTCTTGGCTTCATCTTTGCCCTCCACCTGAAGAAAGATAGTACTTATCTCTTCCTTTGTTGGCCAGTGTTTAGTGTTCTTGGATTGTAAAAGCAGGTTGGCTTTCGTAGATGTTTGAGTGTCTTCTCTCCTGGATGTTGTAGCCATTTCTGTTGATATAATTGAACTTCTGTTATGCCTTTTGATTTTAATCATTTATATACATCATCATTTTGTTTCCCTGTGTAATTTGTAACACACATTTCAGAAATCTTATTTGAGAAGTTTCTGGTCACTTCTTATCTTACTGAATGTAATGGTTGAGTGGTTAACACTCAATTCATATTTGGGGAGTTAAAGTTCAAAATCTTGGCATAAGTACCAGCTGTTCTGGCTGAGGTTTGTCATAATTGTCCTTTCCCTATATACACAAACACCAACAATTCCATGAAGCAGAGATCTTCTTAAGTAGATAGTAGTTGCTCAGCTAGTCAGGACCCATGCCTTTCATGGAGTGTAAATGTTCATTGTTACATTCACAAGAGCCTACTACTGGTCCCTGTTCATGATAAAATGAGTCCAGACCATTCCCTCTAACCCTATTTCTCCTAAGATCCATTTAATTATTATCTTCCCACGTACACCTGGATCATGAAAATGACATTTTCCCTTCAGCTGTTGTGACTGAAACTGTATGCATTTGTTATCTCTCCTTGCATTCTACATGCTCCATCCATCTTAACCTTGATTTTATTGCCCTAATAATATCTGGAGAAGAGTACGGATTATGAATCTCTTCATTACACAGTTTTCTCCAACCTCCTCTCATTTCTTCCCTTGTTTTTCCAAATATTCTCCTCAGGACTCTGTTTCAAACAACCTCATTCTATATTCTTGCTTTAATGTGAGGGTCCCAAGTGTCCACCCATAGCTTATAGTTTTGCATATTTTAATCTTCAGGCTTTGAGGCTTTCACGGCGGTGACTATGAAGAAAGCNTTATGTTACAACCACTTCCTTCCACATTGTTTTTAATTCTTTATTCACCAATTGTCCTATCATGTGACACTGTATAACCTCAGTCGTTGAAAGTGTTAAATAAACCAAGAATAAATAAGATCTTATTTTGGTTTCTTAATTGGCACTGACTTCGCTGACAAGTGGCCGTCACTTGGTTGGTATAGTTCCCTTTCAGACAAACAACGGAGTTTTTTTTATTGTTTTCTTAATACTATGGTCCATTGATTTGTTGCAAGGCCAGTTTTATGAGAACATCAGAACTATATTGTTTTATATTCTCATGTTTCTCTCAAAAGTTCCTTAAAGTAAATGTAATTATTTTTTATATTTTTGTATATTTTCTCCTATTTCTATACTAATTTTGCATATTGATGCATTATGTTATGAATATGTAGATAAGCTGCCATACTTGTATATATGTATATGTGCATTTGTTTAAAACACCAATTGAATGCTGGCTCTGTGTAGTCTCAGTACTGAAAGTGTTGTTAGATAATTAGCAAGACATTCAGTAGAATGACCCAGTCAGTGTAAAGTACCCCAAAATTTAAAGTGATCAAGTATACATTCTTTGTTCAGTAAATAATGTGTAAGCTAAAGGTGAACTTCTCCCTGTGCATAATTAATTAAGCACCATGCTATAAAGACATGTACACCAAAGTTACACTTGACATATTCATGATCAGCAACATCACACTGGATGCCCAATTCAAAACAGAGGTTAATGTTTTCATATATTCATGGATAGTGTTAATGTGGGTTGCTGTGCAATATGTATGTCGAATTTTTGTATGTGTCCTTTTTATTTTATAAACATGGTGTAAATGAGATCAGGATGGGACAAAGGCCAAATAAATTTGTGTTTCTCTAGAAATGATGCACCTTGGGAAACATGCTACAGCATGTTGCATCCTGCCCCTTCATCCATATGAAGGAGGAAAAATGTTCAGCGGTAATTCATTAACTGCACTTGTATTGCCAATTCATCCAGTAATGGACATACATGCATTAACAACTCGTAACACATATCAAAATGTGCATCTCACACATATGCTCTCGTGTGCACATGTTGTTAATGAATTTCTTCTTGCTTTCAGTTCCACTAAACTGTATTTGCCAAAGGAACAGAAAGCAGCCTGATTATATCAGGTTTTATGCAGCCCTCTCAAAGAATGAAAGAACAATACTGTACTTTATTTGTTTCTTAAGGGCTGCCACTTTACCTAAGGGCCAAAAAAAGAACAAAAATATTTCCTCTTTGTATTAACCATAAAAGCAGTTGAATGAAAGTTGTTGCACAGAGACTGGGTGTTATCTGAACTGTGTGTGATGGAGAAAATTGCTTAATACTGGGTTCAATAAGAAAGAGTATTGTCAAAGTGAAGTATGTCACAGATAAAACAAGTTTATATAGCTTAACTCCATGTATTTATTGTCCATCCATATTGCAACACTTGTTTATTTGCTAGTTAAGCTTAATGTTAGTTTAACACTTTATGCACTTTGACGCAACATGTTTCGGCCCCAAACAGCCAAAGTACACAAACATAACATAATAACAATAGCAAACAATTAGAAAGCAACATTAACCTAGGGATCTTATAAATTACAGATTGCAGACATAACTGAAAAGTAGGCTATGAGCGTGAAGGGCAAGCTGCCGAAACAAAACACCAAGGACAAGTGTACACTTATGAACAATGGACATCAGCCCTTGTGAGGTGAAATAGAAATTTTAATGGATTTTATCTTGTTGTACCTTGAAAAGAGAACTACAGTGTGTGATTTTAACATGGGCTAACACAGTGTAGCAGTTTCAATATAATTTAATAAAATATTTGTAACATATCAAGACACCTGAAAATTGCCATCTGGGGCCAAAACCTGTTGTGTCAAAGTGTATAAAATGTTAAATTAAGATTAAGATTAAATAGTGAATAAACAAGTGTTGCAATATTGACAGACGATAAATACATGGACGTTAAGTTAAACAATTGCAACAGGATGCTAAAATACAGAATTACAAGTTTATATAGAATGAAAATATTTAATGGGTTGAACTTAAAAAAATATATTTCTCAGACCACCAGGGTATGTAGAGTAAAACATTTTTTCCTCAATTGGAACTCATTATAGATTTAAGGTATGTTCATTTCTTGTTTAATTTAATGACTTTTTGTCAGTTCCATAGATTTATACTGGTGAGAGACAAATGATAGGATTATTATGAATTGTAAAGTGGAAAAGTTTTGAGAAGAATCAGTTGTGACTTGTTTTAAAGTACTGTATAGGCATTTGGAAAGAGTGAGGAAAGCCACAAGAACCCTCAGTTCAGGTAGCTGGTGACATTTGAATCATTGACTTAACAGATAACAAACCCAAAGCAAACATGCAAACACCGCAAAGTCAACACAAAGGAGGAACAGTAATGAAAAGCAAAAGTGCTGCTTTTGCAACAGTATGAAATAAATTGTGTCTGTTTTGTGTTTAGAGTAATAATTATCCATCAGCTCCTGTAGTTCTATGGTTGCAAGGAGGTCCTGGGTCATCATCATTATTTGGTCTATTTACAGAAAATGGGCCATTTTCAGTAAACAGCAAATATTATTTGAAACTCAGAAAGTATTCTTGGACAAAAACTCATTCTGTCATATACATTGACAATCCAGTTGGAACAGGTAAGCTGAGTACTGAGCACTTTGTTACTGTTTTCCGTAAATGAAATAGAAGTACAAGTAAAATTATGGCATTTAACAATACAGTAAAGGAAGAACATACGTAGGTAAGTAAAAAATTATCCGCACTCTTGTTTTTCCAATCCATATATACAAAAGTAGGGGTTGAACAAGTACTTCATTTTTCTACATAGTCTCCTCCCTTTTCGATGCACTTGGTCCAGTGGTCCAAAACCTTGCGTATTCCCTCCACGAAGAAGGTTTTCGGTTGGCCGTGCAACCATTTATGCACCACTTCCCCCACTTCTTTGTCTGTAGAAAATCAAAAACCTCGTAAAACATCTTTGAGTGGTCCAAAGTGATGATAGTCGGAAAGGGCGAGATCTGGGCTGTAGGCAAGGTGTTCCAGGACCTCGAAACACAAATGGTTAATGGTTTCAACGGTCTGGCCATCCTTGTGTGAGTGTTCATTGTCATGCAACAACACTTTCTTTGACAATAGGCCTCGGCGTTTGGTGTGAATTGCTGGCTTCAGATTGTTGGCCAGCAAATCACTGTATCTTGCACTGTTGATCGTACACCCTTTTTCCAGGTAGTCTTCCAGTGTAGGCCTTTTTGAGTCCCAAAAAACGGTTAGCATCACCTTTCCCATGAAAGATTGTGTCATGAATTTTATCTTCGTTTGCGATCCCAGGTGTTTCCACGCCATACTCTGGCTTTTGGATTCTGGCTCATAGTAATGAACCCACATATGAATTTCAGCCCCTGACACACCTTCCAATCAGAGAAATTGGATCACTATTCTTTGTTAATCATTGGTGCACACTGCCAGCAGAGCGGCCATGTTTACACTGTCACAGCGTCAAGGAAAATGATGCGATCAAGGTAAAACTTTGATCACGTGACCACAGTAGTACCAACTCTAACAATGCAAGGAGGCAGTGTGACAAACCTAAAGATGTGTTATGGAGAAAGTGCGGATAATTTCTGACTTACCCTCGTACATTGACAATTGGGTTTGAGGTTCACAGTGATGGGTATGATAAGTTCTGTCTCTTGGGATATGACACTATGTATCCTTGCTGCCTTGATGTTATTTCTTGCTTAACTTATTCTTTGGCCCTGAAGGTGGAAATGGTATGTTACTCTGAAATATTGGTTGATGTTCTCTGGACTGCACAATGTTACATCCTGGAAGATAGATCTCATCATAGATTGACAGTGTTTGAGTACAGGATGCTGAGGAGAATATTTGTATGTAAGGGAGAAGAAGTAAAAAGCAGATCAGAAAAATGTTTTGTTATTCTAACCTAACATTAGGATGATGAAGTCAAGGAGTATGAAATGGCAGGGATTGGTAGAATGTGTGGGAGAGATGACGCATACAGAGTTTTATATGGGGAACCTGGAAAGAAGAAGCCACTTGGGGTTACATGAGTATAAATATGTGAATAATATTAACTGATAGGGTTTGAAATTGTGTACTGATTTCTCTGCTTGAGGGTGGAAACCAGTGGCAGGCTCTTGTTTTTTCTTTCTTTTTTTTTTTTTTTTTTTTTTTTTTTTTTTTTTTTNCAATTCTTCGTAAGATGAGGCACCAACTATACAGTTAATTAATTTGCAACATCATGGGCCTCCTATACATTCTTATATAAAAGAAATATCAAATTTCCAATTTGTCCATGGAAACGTATGAAAAGTAATAAATCAACAACTGTTTAGATGTTATATAACATCAATTAAATTTTATCTTGTTTTATACAATAACTTTTAGTTTTTTATATAATCTGGCTTATTGTATTTTTACACAAAATATTTTAAATGATTAATAACATTGTATCCAATCTAATGTACTGCAGTTCAATAGTATATGTTTGTTGATATGTGTTTGCCTGAAGATGGCCGTTAGTGGCTGATGCATGTAGCAAAACTATAGCTGAGCGCTGACCTTGATTTTTTCTGTTTGTTGTGTTGTGATGGTTCAATAAAGTTGTGTATGGTTGTGAACGTATGGATTACATGAAAGTCAGAGAACGCCTTGGTTAGCTGAAGGGCTCTGCTCCACAGAATTAGGTAGGTGGTTCAAGGGGAACTCTGAAAGTGAATGGGATAAGTGGAATGAACTCGTTGCACAGATATATGGCATTCTGTGACAGATTAAATTTCACAAAGTTGTTGTGTCTCTTCAAATATGTCAACAGCTAAAGTGCCAATGTCATTTTTCTAATAGAAGGTATTTTGGTCTGTCACACTATTTGACATTAAGTGACCAGCAGCACCATTGAGTGCGACCAGTTGGTTCAGTTACACAGAAACCTTTATATGTTTCAGTCTTAAAGAGACCATCATCTGGTGCTCAACACATGAGGAAGCGCTTTACACTGCCTTCTCTCTAGTGTTTCCAACCAAAATGTAGTATGACCTCTTCACTTCATTTATTTATGCTTCATGTCCTATTCATGATCCATGATTTAATTGCTGTGCTTTAGTTTGTCAACACTGAGAATCCCTTTCATTCAGTTTCCTTCAAAATACTGTACTTAGCTATACACTCTGGTACTGCCTGTATACTCCAAAACATTACTAGAATCAACATATGACCTCAGACAGTACAACTTACATCTTTGAAATGACAGCCCCTCAGCAAATATTTAACTTGCTTGGTGCAAGGTTTGGAGAGTACAGTATTGGGAAACACCACATTATAATACTTGGTAAGTTTTTGGTTGCACAAGCAATGACTGGTGTACCAGGGTATTGTTATGTAGCTGTACACAGCTTCTGGCCATGCACCGAGGTAAATTGACTTCTGTGGATGAGTAAGCACCTTCTCTTGTTCTTTTGTCATTGCCTTTCCACTTAGAGAAAACTTCCAGACATCACCTTCTCTTGAACATTTCTGCCAGAGCTCTGTGGCTCTTAGAGAAGATGATATCTTTAACATGGAGGATTGTCATTTATCTTAGGGTTCATATACAAAACACCAGATTTTGTTGCTGTGATGATTTTCCAGAGACTAGATTGTTATCTGTTGTAGTGATGAACTCATCACTGATCCTATTGCTGCCGTCACATTGTTCCTGCATAAGCATCCTGGGATTTTATGGCAACTACTAATTGAAATTCTGAGTTTCCTTACAATTTTTTTACTGACTCATTATCAGAGATGTAACCTCCTGCATCTTTCTCACGTTGCCTTCATTCTGAATGTTTTAGGCTATTCACCGTGCCAGTCAGCTTTGGATGAGTCATGACCATTCTTGAACCTGTGGTGCAGTTGAGACACCTTGGACCAAGTTACTATTTATTTGCTATGCACTATTCAAATGTGTGCAGTGCTTGTCACCAGTTTTCTCAATTATTGACTTTTCAAGGTGACCCATGCCCTACCTTCACAACTTGCGCACTATGTTCTACTTTGGGACCAACTATGCCTACTAGCCTAATAGCAGCTGGACAGTTCCATTATGTGTAGGTAGCATGTGTGCCAAGACATATGTGAGCAGACCCCATTATCCCTGCAACAGTATCTATGTACATTTGTCTTTAGTTTTTTAGATATGAGTGAGAAAAGTGAAGGATTCTGATCTGAACATAAGAATTTCTAGAATCTGATGTGCTCTGAATTTTATCATGAATATAATTTTGATTTGTCATTGTCATTCTCGGGGCAAGCGGTGGCGTAGTTGGTTGAGGGGCTATGCTACTAGCTGGAAGGTCGCAGGTTCAAATCCCAATGAGGTCATTGGGTTTTTTCAATTGACCTAATCCTTCCAGCCACACTGGCCCTGGGGTCGACTTAGCCTCTAACAGAAATGAGTACCAGGAATTAATTAGCCATTTTTCCTGGGGAGTAAAGTGCGGCCAGCGCATAAGGCTGTGACAACCTTACCGCCATCTTTGAGCTGATTGTCTAGATAATGTGGGACCCTCAACATCTCACAATCTTATGGGCCTTCACGGCCCCTTACAGGGATAGCTTTACTTTACTTTTTACTGACTTACATTGTCATTCTCATGTTCTTGAACTTAACAATATTTGCAGAGGATTTGTTACTTATCATTATGTTAAGATTATAACAACCAATAAAAGGTAGAGTTGTCCCTGTGCTTAACTATTAAGCACTACACCATGAAGGTGTATGGGTGATTGCATGTATAGATCCACATTTTCTTGGCCTTGGCACTAGCTGGAAGTGAGTGGTCAGCTTCACGCCCTGGCCGCTTTACCTCTGGGGGAAGAATCCCCAGTACCCATTGGCTAGGAGGTTGGGTGGTTCCAAGAGCTGGTCTGGATGTCATGGAGAAGAGAATATTCTTCAAACTCTGACCCCTCGGTCATCCAGCCCCTAGCCAGTCACTATACTGATTATGCCATCCCGGCTCCTATAACAACCAGTTGCTGATAGAATAAACTCTTTTGGAATGTGATCAATGCTTGTCATTCTATGCCTTTTAAACTTTCAGTAACCGTTTCAGTTTCGTATATGCAATTTGTCAGACCTGCCGTAAAGTCTGTCTACTGATTTTCAGTGTTTTGAAGAGTAAATAATAGGAGCATATGTAAGTTTGTCTTTTGTATGGTATTTCATGTAGGCCTGTGTTTTGCATCAGATTTATAATGCCCTTATAAACGTGGCTAACCCTAGTAGTGGTACCTAGACTCACCATTACTGATACCAGAGTGCACCAGTGGATATGATCTTGAGCCAGATCAATTCACCTTCCAACATTTTTCTTAAAATCATCTTAATTATATCTTCATTTTCCCATCTCAGTCTTTTAAGTGGCCACTTTCAAAGAGATCTCTACATAATTACTTTGATTTCATTATTTGAACAGTACTAGGTGATCTGTATAAATCTTGAAGATCCTAATTATACCATATTTTAAATTTCCACTTACTGCACTCTTCTTAGGTCGAGATGTCTTTGTGAGCCACTCTGTTATCAAATACTTGGTAATGCGCATTTTCCTGTTCTCACAGCTGTGACTGTAAGGAGAATTATCAAATGGAATGTGATGCTGTGTAGTGTAATAGAAGAGCAACTTTCTGCTTGTGTGGAGAAAGCTTCAGAGCCAGAGATAAAGGCAGCATGGTTCTTCAAAATGTTGGTACACATGTACCAGATTACATGGTGTTATCCCAGAAGATAGTACTCTTCAAAATGTTGATTGTTCTTCTTCCAGGTTACAGTTTTACTGAGAGTGATGATGGGTATGCAAGGAATGAAACTGCTGTTGGAGAAGATCTCTATAATGCTCTCTTGCAGTTCTTCCAGTTATTTCCAGAATTACAGCAAAGTGAATTTTATGTTACAGGAGAGTCATATGCAGGTAAATCTAAATTTGTGTAGCTTGTCAAAGGGACTCCATTTTGTAACAGCTGGTCAGCTGTTTTATGTATGAGGAACCTGACTGGAAACTGAGCATATGATCTACCTGCTGGATGTGTGGTAGCTTGTTTGGTTTACTTAACCCTTTATCTGGCATTTGTGTGCAGGCTCTATTCTGCAGAAAATAAAGAGGTCCCAAGTAAGCTCTGCTTAACTGTCACTTACACACAGGATGACTGTAATGCTGTTCACTTGCTGTAATTATTTATTAATCAGAATATCATTCTTGCCATATGCTGCATGTCAAGTGAATGAACAGCTTCACTGGAATGTTGTGTACAAGCCATGGCTAAATTTAGACTAATGAACTACATGCAACAAGGTGCTACAATGTAGAATTAAGAAATGATGAGATTTCCTTTAAGGCTAAATGCAATTTAATTGGGCTTCTGCATATACAGCAGCCACAGTAAAACCTTTTAGTAAATGGTAATTTCAGGGGGGGGAGGAGTAGAAAAGGTCTGTAAGCTGATATGAATGACTTGTATGGTAGCCAATAATACAGCAGTTTCCATATAAATTTTTTAAATTTTGTTTTCATTATTTGGGATGTTATTAATCACCGAAACGTTCATTGTATTTAATTTGGAGGAAGAGCAGTACCTTGTCATTGGGACAAAGGATCTTTAATTCTTGTATCAAATATGTTTCCACATTTTTCCTGTTGTGCTAGCATAAGCAATTTTGCCATTTGGATAAGTGATCCAAATTGGCAAATTTTCCTACGTTGCTTGTCAGAATTCTCTAAACTTAAGAAGGCGCCCGAGAACAATACTGACATCTAATTTTTGCTGATGGATTTTAGATCCTTTGTCAGAGACTAGAAACTAGCAGTAAAGTGGTTTAAAAGACCATTACTTTCTTTCAGTCATCTGATCCAGCCCTTATTATTATTATTATTATTATTATTATTATTATTATGCCATATCATTTGGAAGCCTTGTCTAATATTAGGGCACTAGCTGTCATGTACACTGATCCAGATAAAAACTGTTCTCCGGGTGCATATCCACTAAATAATAATTTTCTCTTGTCTAGAATCACTATTCTTAAACAGTAACAGTATTGTCTTTGTGGTCATTACAATGAGGACTTCAAATCCAGCAATTAAACATAAAAAATGGAAAGTTGTACAAAAACGTGCAGAGCTGAAGTAATAAAAATATGCCAGTACTCTAGTACATATTCCATTAATATAGTGAGGGAGATATTAAACACATTTGTATGCCAATACACAATATACATCAATATACCACAACACACTGGATACATAATAGGGAACAGAAGTGAGGCTGACATGACACAAAGTAAAAACATATAAGTGGAAATAATAACTAACTTATCATCCAAAGTTTTTTTATAATAACTTTACTATGCCTTTTTCTCCAATTTTTGTAAAATATTTTAATTCTTAACAGATCTTAATGTATATGTTTTAGACAGCAGTTATTGAACATTTAAATTAATTCAGATGGTAATATTTATAATTGATATGTAATTTAATTCTGACATTGATTTTAAAATTTGGACCTTGAGAACGTGACTGTCAGTAGATACCAACAATAGAAATACCACAGTATGTGTTTTAAAATTTCATTAATGGATCCACTGGGGAGTTAAAGACAGAAATCAAAACAGAAACTTGTGGTAATGCATTAAAAATCATGAAACACACTATGTGATACCCACCTGTGTGTTTTGTAGGTCAGAACTGGAATAGTAAAACATGCATTTCCCAAGATAGCATTCATGATTTTCATTCATTCACTATTGAGCTATGGAATTATTTTTTGGGGTAATTCACCCCTTAGTGTGCATATTTTTAGAATTCAAAAGAGTATAATTAGAGTCATGAGTGGGTTGAGACCTAGAGACTTGTAGAGAGGCATTTAGGGAATGGGGAATATTGCAGTTGCAGTCGCAATATATTTTCTCATTATTGATGTTTGTTGTGAATAATATGGGCTTGTATATAAGTCAGCGCAAATTCATGGCCTGAAAATGAGGCGTAATTTTGATCTCTATTGTCCTCAGGCAAATTTAACAATTTACCAGAAAGGTCCTTATTATTCTGGCATTAAACTTTTTAACCATCTTCCATTGAAGATTAAGGAATTCGTCTGTGATATGCAATTTAGAGTGGCTTTACATGCCTTTTTACATCGTAAATCTTATTATACTTTGGATGAATATTTTAACTAGGATTGTTATTGAGTGTTTATGTTATTTATTTATATTTAAATTATAATGTAATTATATTGTAAATGTGATGTAATTGTAGTACATATAAGGGTATTAAGTTAATATCATGTTAATATTGTTGTATATATATATTATCTAGCGACTACCTGCTACTTAGCAGGCTTGTTGTGAGACCGGTTCTGTATCCAAGGGCTTCGGCCATGTAAGGATGTGTTGGAACATGCAAATAAATACAATACAATACAATGAATAACAAGAATGTAACTGACCAGACAGTAGGATTCTACAAGCTGTGATCAGTTCACATCCTCATATCCAGTTTATGGTTGAACCTTCTATACCTAGGTAGTGCCACATCAGACTTTCTGACATGAACATATATATGTGCCTCTCCCATGTGTGCCCTGTCTACCTCATTTACTGTTCTTACTAAAAATCCTTTATTGGCATTTATATTTAAATTAACAGAATTAGTTTGATAAATATGAGTATGTATTTTGGGGTAAAATACAGTTTAATGTTCTGTTTTGAATCATGGAAGATTACAGCATGGATTTACATTTAATGTTTCAATGTTGAGACCTATAACTTGCTTTTATTCATATATTCTCACATCTGGTAATTTCTTCCAACCACAGTGATATGAGCTCAGTGGTAGAATATGAACAAATGCATCCCCAACTTTTTTAATGGGTTATTTGTAATTACTTGCATAAATTTGTGATGGTAAAAGGTAAAATGGTGAGGCTGTCCCTGTGCTTTAATAATTAAGCACTATGCCATGAAGAATATATGGGGGAGTGGAGGTATTACTCCACCATTCCTGACTCAGCACTAGATAGATGTGAGTGGTCAGCTTCATGCCTCGGCCACTTTATCCCTAGAGAAAGAGCTCCTGGTACCCTTTAGACAGGATGCTTAAGTCTGTAATTTACTACAGAAAACTGTCTTAATTGAGCTGAGTTATATGAGCATCATCAGTGTATATCAGACTACTAAGTCTGCAGCTTGAGAGGATGGTAGACACTATCAGTCAGTCAGTTTCCATGCATGCTTTTTCTTATTTTTGTCTTAGAACCATACTGTCTACTCATGGAAACATGGTACATAATCGTTATCTCATTTTACAAAGTAAACAGAATTGAACAGATTATATAAACATAGCTTCTAAGATCCCTATAGATTTTAAGACATTAAAATTTCTCTGTACCGTCATATCCAGATTGGTTCCAGGCCTCACCCAGTGAATGCTGGGACCTCTTTTCCGAGTGAAAAATCATGCAGCATTTGAAGCTGACCATTCACCTCCATCTAGTGCTGAAACTCAGAATGTGCTGAGCCAAATGTCAACTCTTGCAGTATGATGTGATGCTTTATGAAGCATAAATTGACCTTACCTTTTTGCCTTCATATACTCAGACTTCTTTCAGTAAAAATAAGATAGGAACATAACTTTAACATGTTTTATGTCTTTGTTCATAGGCAAATATGTGCCTGCTCTTTCATACACTATACATACAAAGAATCCAGGTGCAAAGCAAGTTATTAATTTTAAAGGTAAGAATAAAACCACTGTCATCAATCTAAACATACAGCAAATCAAGACAGAAGGATTCTATAAATTTTACTGCCTTGTGGAATTTAACATAATTTCTCTGTCTGATTTGAGGGTTATAAAGTCTGATGAGGAATGTACAACACAGTTTTCTTTAGACACACTTATTTAGAGAAAGGTAGGTTTTACGTGGTGGAACGGTGCATTTAATGGATGCTCAGAAATAACCAACGTCTATTCTTGTAATATTAACAGGACCCACATAACATTTTACTGATGTAATGAGTTAAATAAAAGAATAAATGTGGACAGCTGAACACGATGTGTATGGAAAGAAATGACCTGAAGATATTATTTTATGTGTGCATGTGTATACATGGGTGCCTCTAAACCAGAAATGAGATGGACATAGAAAACAAAACATAAAAGGTAAATTTGGGGGAGAAAAGGCTGTTATTTCTGAATATCTGAAAATTTTATCATGACCTTTACTCTCATATTTTGTCATGCAGTATATTTTGATCTGTAAAAAGAATTGAATACTTTAATTTTGAGATTGGTTTTCATAATAGATGCTGAATCTCGGAAGGAACTCCAAACTGCACTGATAATAAAATAAATTATACAAATATGAAATTTCAGTGTTGGATAAAATCATTATCTCAGTTGAGGAATTTCCTAATTCTTTATTAACAAATAGACAAATGAAATATCTGCATGTAAATAATGGCCAGCTTCTGTCATGCTCAGGGAAACCCAACATGCTGTTCTAGGACACAGGGAAAATGTAACCAATCTTCTGCCATTGCTAGGATACGGGGAGGAGAGTGATAATTATGGTGGATAAATAAGTGGGAACGGAAAGGAATATGGGAGAAAAGAGAGGAGAAAACAGGTACAAAGGGAAAAGAAGAATGTTAGAAAGCTGTATGAATATTGTGACATGTAGACCCATTGCTAGGCAGCAACCATGAAATTAGCAACTATACAGTGGCCGTTACTAAGCAGCGGCCCATAAACAGCAACAGAGGAACACTGTTTTCTGTGTGGGGTTAGCTGTTGTGAGCTGTTGCTGTGAGAAGCTGATAGCTGAAGCTGGGGAACCCAGAGGAAGGGGAACATTCACCATTGGAAGCCACTGCCAAGTAATGGCTAGAGCAGACTGTAACAGACTGAGAAGACCTAGTGTGCCCTATAATAATTTGTGAAGTGTGTAGAACAGTGAGAGCATAATACTTTTAGTATTGAGTTGTGTAAGAGTTCAGTAAATTCAATTACCAATCCAAACCCCATCTGTAGTCAGTCTGTCACACAACAATATTTCCAGCACTTGATTCTCATGTATGTAATATTAATATCAAATATTAACCTTAGTTGTCTGAAAAACAGGAGATTTTTAAATTCCCCAGTACTACAGAGCTGCCAGTCTCAATATAATTTGGAGGTAATACTACTAGTATTGAATAAATGGAATACTTGATCAATAAAGGTTCGTATTAATGAATAACAAAAATGTAAAAATCTGTCAGTTACGAATCATAATAGTTAAGTGACTGAAACAAATTACAGCCAAACTCCAGTAGGATTGGGATTTTCCTCAACATGAAAACAGAACAATTCCAGGGTCTTTGCAGATGCAGTGCATACTGGTCGAGGCTTGAAGCTGATAACTCGGCCCCATCTTACCATCTTAGTGTCAAGGTGCAGAATGCAGAAATCTTTACTTGCATACCTGCAGTATGCTTTCACATGAACGGTAGTTTTACCCATATCCACAGTCAGTGCATTCATATAAAATGAAGGTAACTGCATTGTAGAAGGTCATACAGGTGGTCAATAAATTACCTGCTTTCATACAGTCTCAAGGTTTGTTACCACATTCACAAAAACTTAATAGTGAATCATATCCAGAGCCAGCTGAATCTAGTCCAGACCTTCACATACTCCTTTCTCAAAAATCTCTTGTAATATTATACTCCTATCTATACAGGTCTCCTAAATGATGCCAAGGCTGCACCATCCATAACAGTAAAGAAGTTAAAAATTGTCCTTGACTTGTGACAAATTGAAGTTTACTGTATTTTATACACATACTCATTAATTCTCCTCGGGATTTTCGGGTAAGAATGTGAAGTGCTTCTAATGCAGGAAGGAGTAATTTCCCATGTCATATTAGATTTCCATGTGTTTCTTTTGCAGGTATGGCTATTGGCAATGGTCTCTGTGACCCTGAGCACATGCTGAAGTATGGAGATTATCTTTACCAAATTGGACTTATAGATGTGAATGGAAGGACAGTTTTTCATAAAATGGAAGATGTGGCGATGAAATATATTCAGGAAAAGAAGTGGAATGAAGCTTTTGACGTAAGTTATAAACACAAATGATTAATCATGTCATGAATACTCATCATGGTATGGACCCATTTCATTTTATGTTTTAAATTAAATATGATCATCACCATTGGTTTAGCAGATGTTTTGCAGTGACTGCAACTTACTTTGTTACCAAATAATATTGATTGCGTCTGAATACGGAAACCATAGAATTATTAATTTTAGTCACAAATATACACGTACATACCTTCCACAGATTTCCTTTGTGTTTTTGGCACCTCTTTGGTTTGATCTTCCTGTACTGTTTGTCAAAGATAATCAAAGGAGAACTGCTTCAGTGCATAGAGACATAAATCGTGTTAAATATCCACTGTATTGAGGTGAACCATCCTCCATTGGGATGGTATCCATACCAAGTTTAATGAAGATCTGTATATTTGTTTAAACTTCTAAGCATTTAAACCCCTGCTTCACACTCAGATGGAATTTAAAGTGTTAGTTTTAAATACTGATTGCACCAGATGAGAGAAAAATATACAAGGGGTGGACAGAGCAATGGCTGCATTGAAAGAACTTCAGTTGGAAACACTGAATGTTCTTCCATTTGTTTACACTTTGTAGTGCTTGTGTCAATGTATTAGTGATTGTTTTGAGTGACAGTCTTCGTGAAAGAATCAGCAGGTGGGAGACTCATCTGATTTTGAAAGAAGACAGATCATTGGTACACATTTAGCTGGAGTGTCTGTGACAAACACTGCCACATAATTAGGTGTATCGAGAGCAGCAGTTTCTAAGGTTATGTGGGCTTATACGAATGATGGGAAGACAACATCAATGAAGAGGGACAGTTGGAGAAAATTGACATTGACAGAGATTGTCATACATTGAGGATTGTTTAAAAAATTCACACAACTACTGCAGCATAGGTGACAACAGAACTGAATATTAATCTTGAACACCCTGTTACCACAAAAACTGTCAGCTGTGAGCTTCACAAATCCAACAACCATGGTAGGGCCGCAATTGCTAAACTCCTGATTACTGAAAATAATTCTCAGATGTGTAAATAGTGGTGTCATGACGATAAAACCTGACAGCAGACAACTGGAAAAACACGCATAATATGGTCAGATGAGTCGTCCTTCATGCTGTTCCCTACATCAGGAGGAGTTTATGTTTGGAGAATACCCAAGGAAGCCTGCAGCCTGGAATGCATGATCCCAACATTGAAACATAGGGGAAGTTCTGTGATGGTTTGGGAAGCAATATTGTGGTACAGTATTCTGTTGGTCCCATTTTTACCCTTAATGGCCAAATTACTGCAAGGGAGTATGTGGACAGGCTGGGTAATCAGGTGCCTTCCATAATCCAGACGTTATTTCCAAGATGACAATGCCCCCATTCACACAGGTGAAACTGTTCAGTCATGGTTTGAAGAGCATGAAGGTGAACTTAAGCATCTACCCTGGCCATCGCAATCACCAGATTTGAACGCTATTCAACAACTCTGGTCAGTTTTGGAGACTAGAGTGAGGAAGAGATTCCTAAAGAAACTTGAAGATGTTCTTCAAGAATAATGGTACAAAATTCTGCTAGAGACTGTTCAAAACCTGTACAAGTCTGTTACAAGAAGGGCTGCAGCTGTATTGAAGGCAAAAGGTGGTCCAATACCATAATAATAGACTAATGTGTACAGTATCTGTAATGTGTCCATTATTTTGTCCAACCCCTGTATATCATTGCTGTTAATATATGTATCTCAAACAAAAACAATGTAATAGAGGAATGAGTGCCTCATACTTTGAAAGTTTCATCATTTTTTGACCAAATTCCATTTATTTGTGCCAAATGAATATTATTGTTATTTAAAACAAAGAACCTGCAGAAAATTTATGAACTTAAAAATGAATACTTAAATAAAAATGTGACTGCTGTAACCATGCATAGTAAAATTGCATTTTTTTTATATTTATTTATTTTTTTTTTATTTTTTTGGCTGACCACTCACCGTTAAGATGTGAGATTGTCAATATATTGGACATTCCACTGCTAACCAAGTCATTGAAATGTTGATATGTTGGATGTTAGTCCTTTAAAGGTTAAAGATGAGCGTATGGGTAGGAGACACTTGGTAATGCTATAGTCCTCCCTTTCCTCAGAAGGGGGAAAGTAAGAGAGTACATTAACATTATGTATTTGCCGCTCATTGAACTGTAAAACTTGTATATTTTTTCCCAGGTTTAAGATAGAGAAATTTATTTATAATTTTCAAATTAACTTCTGTTGCAACTCCATACTGCTTGTAGGAAACAAAGTAGCATGACATTTGATTTTTATGTCATTGTAACAAATACAAATGTTGTAACTAAATTTTGAACAAACAAATAAATACAAATTAATTAATCATATCAAATTAGAAATAGGCCTTGGAGAGGTTGGTTTCACTCACTTGGCAGAGTGCTTTTGGTGTTTAAGTGTACATATGAAACCCCAACCCAAAAGTAAATGATGCAGATGTGAAACACAAAGGGACTGGATCAAAGGCTGTGTCATAGCTCAAGCAGTTAGTTGCTGGCTTCCCACCATGGCAGCCCGGGTCTGATCAAGTGGGATTTGTGGTGGACAAAGTGGCGCTGAGGCAGGTTTTCTCCGAGTACTTCGGTTTACCTTGCCAATCTTCATTCCACCAAATTCTCCATCATCATAGTCACCCGGGGCAGGTACAATAGGCCAATCAGTGGCCGACATGCCAAGTGGACCCAGCTGGACTCCCCCCCACTATGCAAATTAAAAAAAAAAAAGGGGACTGGATTATTTGCGGGACATTGTACTATAAAATTACTTTAGTGGTGTTAATATTGAGATTAGCTCTTAGCAGACAATCAAGATATTACTAAATTAAAACATTCCTACATTGATTATGAAAGAAGGGATCAAATGATGTGTATTTCAGTTTTATGTGACTTCCATTTTCTTTTATTACAGGTATTTGATAAGCTATTGAATGGTGATGTTCACGGTGGAACTGTCCTCTACAACTTGACTGGCTTCAGTTTCTATTTCAATTATTTGCATCATAAAGGAGAAGGTAATGATGCATTGGGAACCTACATTCAGCTTGCCAAGGTGCGAAAAGCTATCCATGTAGGCAACTTGACATTTCACACAGACAACAAAGTGGAAGAACATCTGAAGCAAGACATTATGCAGTCTGTGAAGCCATGGGTGGAAATCTTACTCGAGGAGTACAGGGTGCTGATTTACAATGGGCAGTTGGATATCATTGTAGCATATCCCCTTACACTGGGATTCTTGCAAGCTCTAGATTGGAGTGGAGCTGCAGCATATAAAACAGCACCAAGGTTGCAGTGGCATGTTGGTAATGATTTAGCTGGATATGCAAAATCTGTAAACCATTTGACAGAGATTCTGGTAAGAGATGCTGGACATATGGTTCCATCAGACCAGTCTAAGTGGGCATTTGATTTAATTAACAGGTTTACTGCTAACAAACCTTTCCACTGATCCTGAAGAAGCTGTTTACATTTATATATGTTTCCTTCTTTGGTCTCCCCAGTAATCACTCATTTGAAGCTCTTAATACTTGTGAGGTAACAGTGTCATATATACCTGTACCAAAGTTGTGTTAAAATTTGGAGCCATTTATTTTAAAATATTTTAATTAATTATATTATATATAGTCAGTGGGATAGCACAGTCGGTATAGCAACTGGCTACAGGCAGGACAACTGAGGAGTCTGAGTTCAAGTCCGGGTAGGACCAAGAATTCTCTCTTCTCCAACTNAATATAGTGCTTAATTAGTTAGGCACAGAGATAACTTTACATTATATATAGTGAGTAGACAAACTTATAACATACTGTACTTGCCAATGTTTCTAATTTTAATACACAAAAACAAAAGTTTGTACAACATTTATAGTATGTTAATGAATATATGGAGATCTAAATGATTAACATGGATCTTAGAGGTAGGTTGTGAGGATTTGAACTAGGATGAATGAGCTTATGATAGTGTGCAGTAGTGAGCTTTTTTGAACAACAGCATGAACTTTCTAGTTGCAAAAAACAGGGAACTTTGTGGCCAGATGAGTGAATGTGACTTTGCGCCATGGAATGAGTTTCTGTCATTGTTAAATCTGCACAATTTGTAGGCTTTCAATTCCAAGGAACACAGTTCTTGAGAAGCTAATATTCACTCAGTGTGTCCACAAGAGCCTACTACTGGTCCATATCCTGAGTCAGGTGAATCCAGCACACACCATGTTTCTATCAGATATGTTTTAGTATTGTCCCATTTGCACCTAGGTGTTTCAGGTCCCTTCCCTTCAAATTCTCCAGCTAAAACTTTGTATTTCTCATTTTGTACATGCTACGTGCTCTTCCTATCTTGTCCTCCTTTATTTTATCGGCATTTGATATGGAATTCAAATTGGGAAGCCTCATATCACTTCTTCTCCTCCATTTAATGCAAGTATTGGGTGTTGCAAGTCCATCCCAGTGTTCAAAAGTTTTAAGACATATTGCCATCTACTTTGGACCCCCCCCCCTGGGNGGTTTATGTAAAGTAAGCTAATTTTGGTAGCCCACTGTCTAGCATTCTGTTTAGATGCTTTCTGAGTGTAGTTTACTTCTGCCATAATCTCAGCTTGCAGTACATCTCTTTATCTTTGTGTCTCATAAAGTTACTGCTAACTTGAATACTGTTCTGATTCTTATCCATCCTTTTGCAACTCGATCAAAATCCACCAGGTTTTAATGTTTCTTTCTGCATTTTTTCGCAACGTTTCCACCTAACTGGCCATCATCAGGTGTACAAAGTACAAAGACCTATGTTTTTAAATTTTAAATGTTATAAATAAGTGCAGTGTAACAGATAAGTGAGTGTATACACCTGATGATGGCCGTTTGGGGCCGAAACATGTAGTGTATAGAGAGGAACAAAACGAAAGACCTATAAATATAGTTTGCACTTAGGATGGAGTTATAGCATATATCATATAAAGTGCAACAGAATGCTTAACTATAATATTGTACGAAGTATGTTTAAGGAGCCTGCTCTGCTTTCCTTGTGATGTATTAGATGCATCTAGATGTTTCATTCAGGTTACGTTACGCCATGCCGTTGTGTCTGATCACGTGTTTGGTTAGCAGTGGGTGGAATATGTTCTGGGAAGTGTCTTCCAATGCAGGTGGATGTATTTTTGATGATCTTCCACTTCAAAAAGTTATTTTCTCCATAATGTATTCCATGAACAACTCTGGGAAGATTCCGTAAGTAGTTCATTCTGCTCCCCAGTCTTCTCACGCGCAATGCGTGAATTTACAATTGTAATATTATGTAGGTGGAAGAAAAGTTCTTTATATCACTACACTTTTTGTTGGACACAATTCTTTATTTTCTGGTCCAGCCTGGCAGCTCATCCATGCTCAAATCATATTCCTTTACCATTTATGGTTTCCTGATTGCATCTTCTTTCTTGCGCAAATGATAGGTAGCACTGAACATTTTTTTATTATGCCACTTCTATGCTAATTTTCTATCAACCATATCACAGATTTTACTGGTGCTGGGCATCCAAATTGGTGGCTGTTATCACTTTGGCCTCTTTTAAACAATTCTGTTCTGAGCTAACACACACTTCTCTACACTGAACACCATGCTGTTTAGTTGCTGCACTGTGCATAAAAATTTTGCCAAAATGGTCCTAGCCTTCCAATACATAACATTCCTAATGTTAGGTTCTCATAAAAATCACCCAGTAGATGTAATTGATATATCTGCCTTTGCTATTACTTCTATTTCACTACTTTCATCTGAACTGCTACAGCAATAAAAAGTTTCAAATTTACCATCTGATAAGTTTAGATTCTGTAAGATTTGAGGCTTTTATGGCGGTGACTATGAAGAAAGCAATCTTCTGGGATTTGGCACCGTGTATATGTGGTGTTAACCGACGTTTCGGAGGAACGTATCGCCTCTATCCTCAGGGTAGAAGAAAAATATAAGAAATCCGCAATGGAGGATACGTTCCTCCGAAACGTCGGTTAACACCACATATACACGGTGCCAAATCCCAGAAGACTGCTTTCTTCAAGTTTAGATTACTTTTAGAATCATCCTCAGTCCTCCAAAACACAAATCAGCTCAAGAAACAAACTCTTCTTTTTCCTTGTAGCCATGCTTGTCATTAGCAATTGCTATGTATAATGAGCTATGATTAAAAAAAATACAAAATACACTGTCATTGTTTGATGCTATATAGTCCTGATACTGAGAGCATCATTAAATAATTGCCTTAAGAAAAGCGTAATAAGTTGGCACATTCAGAACATCATGATAGATCACTCCATATGATGATGCAATCTTCTGATAATAAGAAACACATACAACAGCTGTTACACAGCCTGTAGAATCATCAGTGCACTGAGCCCGAGAACTTCCTGGGGTATACTAAGTAGGAGTGAGAGTGAATAATGGTGAAATTCTGGGAATACCACTGAAGCGGTTAATATCTCCCTCTGATATTCAAATATTCTCCTCAGCACCATGTTCGCAGTGTTTTTTTTTTGTAAGGGATGAGATCAGATTTGACAGGTAAAATTAAAGCTAACATTCCTTCAATAAAATTATAATTAATAAACAAAAACAAATGTTTCTTAGCTTTGTCAAAACCTTTACTGTAACACATTTACTTTGTACATCACTGTTTTAATTTCTAGATTATAACATACTGTTTATGGCAACACTTTGACTATAAAAACATAATATAACCTAGAATTAAATTTTTTACCAGCTCTCTATAAATTCATTGTGTAATGGCTCTGAAACTTTGGCCATGACATTATCTTCAGTGACGACATTTTAGTGTACACACTGAAGTCTGCAGATTACATTTATTAACAAAGGTGACACACATACATTTATCACACATCTTTTCAATGCAACTAGTGGTATTATAAATGCCTGTGCATTGGATTAATTTCAACAAAGCATCCTCTGGTTGCTTGAATAAATTTAACAGCATGTCAACTTCTAATATGTTATTTATTAATTACATATTAAATATATTTTAATCTTGTATAAATCAGCAATAGGAACAAAAACTGAGATCCAAATACTAAACACTGTTAAGTGTTCCATACTTATAATTCTGGGATAAAGCAACAGGGTACAGGAAACGTTTCGTTACATTTTCAGGTAATCCAAGTTACTGGATGTTCTAAGAGTGACAGTCACTGTGTGCTACATTTTAGTACAATAAGTATGGCAGGAGACATTTACTTTTGTTCTACTGTATTCAGAGTAACTAAGGATTAATGGAAACAATTCAGTATTTGGAGAACAGGCAACATGAAAGGTCTGTCCTACGCAAACAACTAGATATAAATAGACATATATGTAAGACTTAAGGTTTTTATGGCGGTGAAGACTAAGACTTGTTTCTTCCCCACATGTCTATATAGTCTGTCACTTTCCCAACTCTGCTCACTTCTACCCTGGAAATTGAGCCAGTATGTCCCTCTGAAACACAGGTATCCACTATACCAGACTACAGTGTGAAGCTAGATGTGTCATGTAACCATGAAGATTCAAGGAGAGAACACTAAACTTGATACAGTTACACATTAAAATATTAGGTTCTTGTACCAAACTGCAGCAGGAATATCTGGTATGATTAAAGCTACAACATGTCATGGAAAAACTTCTGATTCAGAAACATGTAAAAGAAAAATGGGATAACAAGTACCATCATCACATGGTCTGAGAGAGACTGAAGATCACAACTGAGTGCATAACTGATGCATTCCAGTCTCATTTGTCCAAAACATGTAAACAATTATAACTGACCTGCAGGGATCAGAAACTATGAGTCAATAAGTTTACTGAACACAGAGAAGTGTTCCTGGACGATATGTATGCACTGTCAAATTCAAGTGTAATTTGGTGTCTGCTTAAGTGTGAGACTTTGCACAGTGAATCAGAAAACATGGGGTGTGAAATGGTCACAGAAAATTGCCCTGGCATATATGTGGAAGGACAGAAAAAGCATGAAAATTCATGATGGTTTGGATACATCATAATTACAAATCAGGCTACTTGGTTTTGAGGCAACCTGCTTAGGTGGACAAATTATCATCAGCAGATATCCAGTAGCTGTGACATTTTACAACATAACATTGTATTTCATATGTTCCTACAGTACATTTATACCATTACTATGGAGAAGAGAAGTTGAACCTGATCATACTTGATCTACTGAATTCGAGAACATTTTCTTGAAATATCACAAAACTATACTTCAGCTGTAAAAGCACATTATGAATACTTCTTGCCATACGGCTGTATTATATAAATTAATATGTAATTATAATGATGGTGATGATAATATTAAAAATGGTCAACATACATGAATATGGCACAAAAATCATATACTTTTCTGTTCAGTAAAATTTATAACACAAACATCTCAGTTATTTAGATGGCATGAAGTTAAATAACAGTCTTCCCATATACACTTGTACACTATTATTAGTACTGAGAAAATTACGAGTATGTGTATCTGCAACATGAAATATCATAGTCAATATCTTACAGATAAGATCACAGTTTGTGTGCATCACCATGATGATATCCAGTAATATTATGAGTTAAATATGAATGAGTAGTGGAGAAGATACAGATATATTTCAGTAAGAAATATTTATTCTGGAAGTGCTTAACATCCTAAAGTATCTGATATCTTCATTATACACCTGAACCCAGCTCAGGCCCACACCTGAAACATAAATCAAAATCTGAAATTGAGTTCAAACAACAAAGGTACAAAAATGGTTTATATATTCTGTTTGACATAAGACACACTTCATTTACCTACATGTATCACCACTTATGTGCCATTATCAGACCACAATATATGAATGTGAAAAGATGAACACAACTGACTCTTCTAAAACTATAAATGGTGAGCTCATCAATAGGTTAATAATGTGGTTATGAGTGTTGTGACATGTCAAACCGCTGTTGGGCAGTGGGATGTGGAACGAGTTACCATGAAGACAGACTCTTGATAAACAGTTGGTTGCCAAGTTATGCAACAGTGGAACGAGGTTATACAACAATAAGGAAAGCGGTGTTTCTCCGTGCCGTGCTGAACCGAACCACACTGGTTGCTATGCAGCTGTAAACAACTCTCAACAGTGTTGCCAAGCAACACCTCTGTAAACACAGCAGTCATGCAACAGTGAAACAAGCTGCATTTTCCACCTGTCTGATGGAGGGTTTATAAGAGAAACTGGAGTAACTAAGGAGCCAGTATTTCGCAGAACAGAAGTCAGTCAGTCGAAGCAGCCGCGGGAGGAGGAAAACTGAACGCGTGATTAGAAGATTTTATGTATGATAGTGATAGTTTGTGATAACTGAAAGGCATTGGGCATTGGGAATGTGTAATTCAGTGACACTTGTATAGCTCCCGTGTTATACTGTAAATAAGTGAAAACTACTGAAGATAGAGTGAATGATTCAGTGTGTAGGGTTTGTAAATTGTGTAAACCCACAACAGTGTTATAATTAATCGTAGTTACGACTTCTAGGTTGTTAATAAAACCAATGAACAATGTGAACGGCGTCCACAGTATTATAATACAAATATAAAACCTTACTTATGCATTTAGCCTAAATTTTTGTGTAGATAAAATTATTATATTTTTTGTATTATGTTTAGAAACCAACATCTAGTTGCTTCTGACACTGCACTTGTTTTCTAGTGTTTTAGTTTTCTACCACTGGTGATCTGAATTCACTTGCTGACTAGTGATACAGATATGCTGCAATACAGAAAACAAACTAAGGTAAAGGTAAACATAAAGTCACTCCTGTAATTAAGAACTATACCATGAAGGCATACAGCAGACATGGATGCAGAGCTTCACACATTCTTAACCACGGCACTAAATGTAGATGGTCAGCTTCATACTGTAGCTGGCAGGAGAGCTTCCAGAATTGCTCTAGGATTTACTCAGCCACACCAATGTATACAATCAAAGCATAAAATTCACCACTCAACTCCTTTCAGTGTTTAGAATGCATGGAGCACTACCATTCCACTTCATAAAGTTCATGACATCGTTCCCAGAATAGGGATAACTTCACCTATTAAATACAATTAAGCAGCTTGAGAGGCCACTTTTACAAAGGTATGATTCAGTTAGATGACCATGAAGAGGGAGAGGGGTGAAGCCTATATATGCATCAAGCAGGTAACAAAAAAGTTACATACACCGGATTTTACTGTATTTAAAAATAATTTTAAGATTCTACATAAGCTTCTACTAGTGGCATTTAAGTGCCTGAATGCATGAATATGTGTACATTGGCCACAATGAATGTACCTTTCAGTGAAACGACGTGCACTTCGGACATAAAGGCTTAACTTTTCCATCCCCGCTATCATTTTTGCCAACAGTCATAGTTACTAAGTCAACTTCCATTATATAACTGTGATATGCAAGTCCCTATGTTTCTCCAGCTTAAGAGAAAACAATTTAAATGTTTACAAGAAAATCACAAAGCAGAAAACCAGACTATTCATTAAATAAATTACCCGTAATGTATAATCCCAACTTCCTGTAGAAAGTGCAGTCCCATCTGGTGACACCTGAAGACAAGACACTCTGTTTTCATGCCCATATAGCAATGTCACTCGGATACATTTCAAGGAGTCCCATACATTGACAGTATAGTCATTATAACCAGCGAATAACAGACGCCCTGCAACAGAGTAGGAAAGGTTTACATGTATAGCAAGTTCAAGAGATCCAAAGATGGATATAGAATATTGTGACATATTTGCACTATACAGGACCCCCCTCCCCCGCCAGCGGTAATGTAACAGCATCAGAGCACTGCCACTGCTACGGTAACAGGCCAGTCAACACTCCACCCCCCTCCCCCGCAGTGATGTAACAGCACTTCCCACTCTGACGTAACACGGGCAACAGGGAATGGTATAAAAAGCCGGCCGAGCAGTATGTGACCAGAGTGTGTGATCAGGAGTGACACAGTGTGGATCGTGAAGTCGCCAAGAGCATTGGATGTAAATGTAATTGTAAATTGTGTGAGTGTAAGAGCGAATGTGGAATAAATTAACTTCACGCCATATTGAATATAGTGATTTGTCGCGCGTGACAATATTATAAAACATAGAATACATAGTTATTACACAACTAGACAGTACAATGAATACAACAATTATAAAAGTTATCTATTTAGATATTCATCCACAGTATAAAACATATATGAGTGTTCAAGAAATGCCTTAATACAACCTTAACTTTTTAAAAACATCAGATGTGTTCTTGAACTCTGTTCAAGATAATATTACAGTCAGACACTGAGAAGTCATCCATTTATACTGGTCAGTTTCAAATCTCTATGAAGTGGAAGGGGGAAGAATGTATATCAAAACAAGAACTATACAAGTGCTTGTCTCGCCCACGTAATTAATTAAAAAACTTACCACTCACAGAAAAATCCACAGAGTTTACACCAAATATTATACTCTCTTTGCTGTAAATGGCAACTTCCTTGTCAGCCCGCAGGTCAAATAATCGACACTGGAAGCAGGAAAATGGAAAAAATATTTCATGTTTTGTAACAAAATAACCAAGGACCTTGCCACTGTTTGTACAGATATCATGATGGATTAATAAATGCTTTAACCAACCGTTGAATCATCTGATCCTGTAGCCACTGCATCACCACTAGGGTGAAACTTGACACTGTTAATATCAGATTGATGGCCTTCAAATGATTGTACACACTGGCCAGTTCTCATGTCCCAAATGAGAACCATTCGATCACAACTCTGGAAATATACGAGTCATTAAAAACAAATTACCAGTATAAAATTGAGGGAAGTAAAAAATTCTCTCATACAGTAAGGTTCTTACCCCTGACACAAATGTGTTTCCAGTCTCTGATGGTGCTAAATCTAAGGCCATAACATCTCCTGCATGCCCATGAAAGTTCTGAAGCAACTGACCTGACTCAACATCCCACAATGCACAAGTAGAATCTCCACTGCCAGTAAGAATCTGTAAGGATGAAAACACAGTGAATTATCTGCCCATTATTCGTTCCATTTGCAAATCAAATCCAATACAGCAGTAATGTCACATAGTCTGACAGAACTTCATTGATGTTTCAGAGGATCATACTGCCTGTGTGTTCAGCATCAAGTATCTTCATTTTCTGCATCCTGTCATGTATCATTTATTAATGTTATATTTTTGAGATGTTAATACAACTGATTGTAAACTGAAATTAAAACGTTTAATATTCAGGTTATTTTATTTTCATCCCAGTACATGTTTTGATCTATAAAAATCATCAACATTTGGTTTTATTATATTATGTTTAAGCATTCTGTTACATTCCACACTTCTATATGTATAATACAAACTTCGTCGTAAATGCAACATTTTATTGTAGTTCTTGTCCCCTTCTTTCACACTACGTTTCGGCTGCAAGTGGCCATCATCAGGTGTATTTTACTTCATGTAGCTGTCACACTGTACTCGATATTAACATTTGAACTCCAGATTTCCAATTCTTCATTGCTCTGTTGTCAATCGGCACCCAATACTCCAAAACTCCCTTTGTAGGTTTTGTTAATTATGTTTAAAATCTTTATTAACATTGATTCATCGATTGGTTTAAAATTTTAAATTCTCAATTTAGCTTTAATATTTAAAATTTAAAGTAAAAAATCACAGAGATACCTGCTCTATGCTTATATGTGCTGCAGCAGCTACCTCTTGCTTTCAGCACAGCTCATGTGTTATTTGCTCTATGCTTATATGTGCTGCAGTGGCTACTTCTTGCTTTCAGCACAGCTCATGTGTTATTTGCTCTATGCTTATATGTGCTGCAGTGGCTACGTCTTGCTTTCAGCACACACCTCACGTGTTATTTGCTCTATGCTTATATGTGCTGCAGTGGCTACTTCTTGCTTTCAGCACAGCTCATGTGTTATTTGCTCTATGCTTATATGTGCTGCAGTGGCTACTTCTTGCTTTCAGCACAGCTCACGTGTTATTTTTATGCAAGCTCTCTGTGTGCATGCCACTGCTTTTCTTCAATACGTTTGGTTTTATAAAGACATGTCATTACTGGATTATCAAAATGGGTCCATTTTTTACACATCATTATTATCTAAATTTTAATTAAATTTTTTTTTGTGAGGTATGTCTTGAATAATCTGTGCTAAAAGTTAAACATGTTAAAAATTAAAATCCAGTAATTAAATAAAAACATAATTCTAATTTCTTTAATTTTAATGTTTGAAATGGGTGTGAGCGCATGTAGGGTACCAGTTGTTAGGTAATGTAGATGGGCTGCGTGGTCTTATATGTAAAGTACACCTTTAATATACCTTCAGGATCAAGGACTGAGGCAAGCAAATCACTAGCCAGCAAGGAGCTTCTTCTTGTGGGGCTCTCTCTCTGGCCCCTAAGATGGAGGCAGTATGTTCCTCTGAAATACCAGTGAACGCGTACCACACTACATGGTGTTACATCCCAGAACACAATACTCTTCATAATAGCCACTTATTAGAACCTCAAAGATATAGAAGTTATGTCACAAAGTGTAATAGTTACATAACACACAATGATCCTTATGATCGTTAGCAATCTGAAGTGGCATATAATTTATTTTGCCATCTAACCAAATTCCCTTATAAAGACCACGGTTGTCATAACATGTTGGGTAGCAGGATTATGGCACTCCTGAAGAGCAGTGAACACATCTGAGAACAGAACTGGTGGGATTTGTATTGTATTGGAGAGGGTGGGTTTCCCCATGCACTTAGACCAACTGTTGGTCCATTGTGCGTCCCCTTATGATATTCTACCAGTCTCTATTCCCTACCGGTACTGGTGCATGCCATCAGTCCCGACTCAGCCAGTGAGTTCAGCCTCTACTGGCTCAGCAGTATCTCGATGCTTCCCCCATCTACCAGAGGCGTTAGAGACTACTGTTGGGCAGGAAATGTCCTGAATTTGGCTCAGTGGTCCCCTTGGAACATGAGGTTCTTTTACTTGCCGTAAAGCTACGACACGGGATCCACAGCTTAAAGTCCCTCCCGGAGGACATGTTCTCTGAATTTTTCCGCCCTTAAAAATTCCACGACCTCCGCTGGGTTTGAACCTGCATACCCTGAGTCACGAGGTGGGAATGTTACCCCTAGACTACGGAGGCCGCTACTGGTGGGATGATGACTGATGACAGAAACCAAAGTGTTCAGAGGAAAATCTATTCCATGTTAGTTTTTCCACCACAAATCCCACAGACTGCCCTGGAATCCACAAAGAGAAATTGGCACTAACTGCCTGAGTTACAGCATTGCCAGTTTTGTTACTATAAAGATTAAATAATTCCTGGAGCAGAGTCATTCTTGAGAAGCTAAGTGTCATCCAGTTAGTCAACAAAAGCCTGTCACTGATTCCTATTCTGGGACAAATGAATCCAGTCCACATCCTTGCATCGTATTTCTAAATAATGCAAACCTGTTGATCAGAGTTGGGAAAAGTGCAGCATGACATGTAACTAGTGTGCGTTCCTACAGTTTTCTTCTTCGTTGACACATCCTCTTCCAGACTTAAAGGGTATACAGTCACCTTGTTGTCCAGTCCCCTGATAAAAAAAAAATTGAACACATCTCATATACATAATGGAAATTATGTAGCTGATATCACAACCATATAATTTTTAAAACTTTTGGTTGCTTACATCTTTGGTTATTTAATAACTGTGTATCAATTCCATAAGTTATATAACAGTACAGGATAATTATGCATAGAAAATTTGAAAGGATGAGAAAAAAAAATACACTTCTTATAACAGTAGAAACCTTGCAGTGGCATATGTTTTTATTAGTGTATGAATCACTGCACACTGACTTCTGATCAGCTAAGTGGCTGCTCAAACAAAATACTGTACAGCATTGTTCCTATGGTTGCACATCTCAAGCTACATACTTACAATGTGAAATGAAACTAACCCACAAGCTACCAAATTTCCTGATGGAGCATACGCACATGCCATCACCCATGTTGTAGGCATGGTCACTGCATGTTCTTTGTTTGTTGTGAATGCATCCCATATTATCATCTTGCCATCCTGAAACATTAACTTCCATTATCATCATCATATCACTGCCATCTCCACTACTTGACACTTAAAGGAAACCAATATTCTAACACAGTGTCAAAACTGATTATAAGAAATGTATAAGAACGCACAAAGTGTTAACATTAATTAGATCAAATTTCCCATATCCAACACACTGATACCCACATGCAGTGGCTGCAGAAGCAGAAATCTATGCCAGTGGTGGCAGAATATATAATATTTCATGCATGTACACTTCATATTAAAAAGGTTAATTGATATTTAAAATTCATCAAAAATTGCAGTGCTTTAATATACGAGGGCTATTCGGAAAGTAATGTCTGTTTATTTCAGGCAACTAATTTAGGATCAGGGGGGAGCAAGTGCATGCGAGGTAACGTCACATACTCATTGCCTTGTAAACCAACACATAAGTGGTCACCTAATGTCTGTTCTTGTCTCTACAAAGCAAGTTATGTTGTGTCCTGCGATTGATAATCCTGCCAGCTGCAGAATTCACACTTATCTGCTTTTTTCATGGTGAAACATGTGTGCTGCTGAAATCAATCATAAATTATGCCCGCTGGTTTACGGCCAAAATATAATGAGTGCCTATATTGTAAGATAATGGTGTAGAATGCTCAAAGATAGGCGAACAAATGTTCACGATGAAGAGCGAAGTGGTTGGCCATCTGTAGTAAGTGATGTTCTTGTTCAAAGTGTTGACCAAAAAATTTGTGAAAGATTGTGATTCACAATTTCAGAACTTTCATGTGAATTTCCACAAATTTCATACACTCTTCTCTCTGAGATTATCACAGGCTAGGCTACCACAAGTTTTGCGCAAGATGGATACTGAAATTGCTCACAGGTGTGCATAAAACACAGAGAATGGCTTTTATTTTGACTTTTTCAGAGTGATACCACAAAGATGGTGATGAATTTCTCAATCACATCATATGAGTAACATGTGATGAAACCTTGGTTTCCTTTGTGAATTTTGAAACCAAAGAGCAATCAAAGCAGGGAATGCACATCCACTGAACAAGTCGAAAAAGTTTAAGAAAATGTCTGCCAGAAAGCTGATGGTGGAGTTCATGCAACAAGGGACTACAATAATAGGGCCATTCAGAACATAAGGTGTGGAATGCTGACATCTAGTGTAGTAGTCCTCCATGGCAATGTGTGTCCACATACAGCTGCTCCCACTTTAGCACTGCTAGAGCATTCAACTGGGAGTTGTTTGACCACCCTTACAGCCCTGATTTTTGCTCTGAACAACTATCATTTACTTTCCTACCTGAAGAACTGGTTGGGATTACAGATCTTCAACAATGGGAACGAGCTGATGGAAGGTGTCAAAACGTGGCTTTGCTCACAGGAAGCAGACTTCTTTGACACAAGCATATAAAAACTTATTCCCAATACAAATGCCTCATTTCTGATGGTGACTGTGCTCCAAAATAGCTTAAGTATGTATGTATTTTCTGTATATAATAAAGTCTTTTTTTCTCACTGCTCAGTTTTTAACAGCTCACTGTAGGTTATATTCCAAACAGTCCTCATAGATATAATCTACAAAGACTATCGCTGAAAGAAATTTATACATATAAGTACTGCTATCTTCAGCAAGCAGTATATAAAAGAAAAGTTGTGTAGATTTAAACACATCTGCACAGAGATGACTCACTAGTGGAGTGTAACAATCAGTATGCCTGAGAACAGACATCTACCTGCAGGTTGCTGCATGTTTTAAAAACTTTCCCAGCAGATATCACCATGTATACACACTAACTGCACGAACAAAGTCCTTGAGAAGATCTAAACATGTGCTCATCTAATCAAGAAATTCCCCACCCTACACAGAACCCAAAGGTTCGTTACCATGTTCACACATGTACTTGATCACCTGCTCATCCACAAATATGGCTGTACTTAAAACTAAATCCTTTGCTAGAATATTCTGTTTGGTCATCTGCAACCAATCTTCAATGACTTTGCCAATGTACCAGTCACAAACGGCATCCTTGTCAAGCTCTGTGTATTATCATTTATTCTGTCTTTTTCTATTATGGATGTATTTTGGTATATCCTTTGGATTGTTCTTATTAGATGTGTTGGACATTCATTTTCAATCACTGTTTCCCATAATTCTTCTCATAAAACTGAATCAAATGCTTTTACATAGTCTCCAAAGAGCAGGTGATTTCCAGATTAGATTCTCTATATATGCCTTTCCAGGAGATGCTGGACTGTAAATACATTGTCCATGAAAGATCTTCCTCTTTTAAATCTATTTTCTTCTTCATTAGGGTTCACTTATTACACTTATTTTCCTTGAAATTATTTTGACATAATTTTTATGCTGCACATAATAAACTAATATCTCAATAATTGTCACAAATTTCTCGGTTTCCTTTTTTGGCTTTCATGGCTATATCTATTCCTCCATCATATAGTCAGCAGATCTAAGAATCTGTAATGAAACACAGTCAGTGCATATTTCATAAGTTCTAGGTTTATTCTGTCACAGCCCAGTGCCTTTTTATTCTTTCTATATTTCATAACTTCTATCAGTTCTACTGATATGGTTTCTACATTCTCATCTGTTGTAGCGTTTATAATGGGTTCTTCTTATATTGTGCATAAATCTTTATAAAGTGTCTACTTCATTCATCCTTAGACATAAAGTTTAATTGGATTTAATCTCTTTCTGTGTAAGATTTTAGGTTTTCATGGCGGTGACTATGAAGAAAGCAGTCTTCTGGGATGTGGTGCCGTGTAGATATTGTGTTAACACAATATCCCAGAACACTGCTTTCTTCTTGATCTCTTCCTGTTTTATTTAGTTGTCCTAGTATTTCATATGCTGTTTCTTGATGTTCATGGACATCTTTACCCTTTGTTACTTATATATGTATCCTAACTTTTCTGTTTATTCATCTTGTTTCTCTTTTCTTGATTGATCTTATCCTCTTGTATTCAGTTTGGACAGCTTCTGTTTTAGTCTGCAGAAACTGTAGGTATGCTTTCTTTTTCTCTGCTGTTACGTGAGCTATGTTTTGGTTCAAACTCCATAAACTCCTTTTATTGTATCTTCTTAGTACTTTGTCTGCAGCCTGAATTACTGAACCCTTCAGTTTGTTCCATTCTATACTCAATTTAATCAAATTCTGTTAGATGGTTTGGGAGATGAAACGGGCATATGAATGTGATCTCTTTATCTATTTACTTTAGGCAGAAAGTACCAAGAATGCATAAATCATAACAATAGTGAAATACAGTTCAATTTCATATTTTCCAATACATTCAACCATCAGCTGTACAAGCAACAAAATTCATTTAGGTGCAAATGTCTACAAAGGAGAAATGCCACTGATTACAACTTGCAGCTTAATGAAGGAAATACATATAACAGGACCAATCTTGGTATTCAAAAGAGAATTAAGAAGTAGAGGCTGAGTGTGATGTCAAAAGAAACTGTCAGCATATGTTCCTATAGAGCGGCCTCCGTAGTCTAGGGGTAACGTTCCCACCTCATGACTCAAGGTACGCAGGTTCAAACCCGGCGGAGGTCGTGGAATTTTTAAGGGCGGAAAAATTCAGGGAACAAGTCCTCCGGGAGGGACTTTAAGCCGTGTGTCCCGTGTCATAGATTTACGGCACGTAAAAGAACCTCATGTCTCTAGGAGACCTCTGAGCTAAATTACAGGCCCTTTCCCACCCAAGTAGTCTCCAATGCCTCTGGTGGATGGGGGAAGCATCAAGGTACCGAGGGCTGACCTCGTTGGCTATACGGGGGCTGATGGCACGCACCGTTACCGGTAGGGTATGGCGACAGTAGAAATTAAAGGGGGATGCACAATGGACAAATAACTGGTCTAAGTGCATGGGGAAACCCACCCCCTCTCATAATACGAATATGTTCTATAGTATTTACATACCACATACAAAAAAACACTGTAACTGAGGGATGTTATTTTCTTCCCATTTTGTGAGTCTTCTAGACATTAAAAGACGTTCTGGATACTTCTGACATGATTACATCACAGCTTATAACGAAAGAGTGTTGCAACATGTGCTCAATGACAGAATAGTAAGTTTGGCATGTAGCCTTCACAATTCCTACATATGAAGCCAAGGGATTTTGCCTATAAAAATCCCCCTCCCCCACTTAAAGGGTATAAAAGTAATAACTCCAAGTTTGTACATCTGAAAACATGTACTACCCTCATAATGGATGAACTTAGAACACACAGCAGACATTTCCAGAACTTCTGTAATGGTAACTTATTTGTAGTTCCTGCTTATCATAGCACATCTATTTTATTTCCCCCCTCCCCATGCATGTAACATGCCAGATCTGGTGCTAAGGGCAGACAGCATTCACTTTCCCAAGTTCTGTTCTACAAGAACACAGTAACTTGGGTATAATGAAATTAAGCTACATTTCAAAAATGAAATTACCTGAGATGATGATACAATGTGACGTTTATCAGGTGACCAGTCAGAGCAGAGCACTTTAGCCTGGTGACCTTTGAGAACACGACGAGGCTTGATATTGAGATAATTAATGACCTCAAGCCGTTCAGCTACTGTGGATACTGCAGTGAGAAACAATGTCATTTCATGTGTTTGTTAACACTGCCTAATGCAGCCAATACAAACTGCACATGGCAAAGCAAGGGAACTTCTGACAGGTTCTGATCCAACTCCACAAACCAGAGTTGGTTGTAAGAGGCTGATAGTTGCTCAAGTGGTCAAGAAATTTCCCGCCTTTTACGGAACCCAAAGGTTCACTATTGTGCTCCCAAAAGTTAGCCTCTCGTCCCTGTCCTGAGACAGATAATTCAGTCCCATCCAAATCCTCCTGCCGTACTTCTTTTAAGATCCATTTTTTTTGCCAATGTTCCCTATTTTGAAAAAAATAAAAGTATGCTTATGAAATCACCATGCCATCTCTGTGTTTGTGTATTTCTCCTATTGTTGTGAGGAAACTGATTGGTAAACATGTTCCTGCTGCAATGAATACACACACAACAGAAGAAGTGTTGGATGTGTCATTTTCCTTGCAGTCCATGTCACATTAAAATAAAGTCTGGAATCAGTTCTTCTCAGAACTTGTATTACTTTCCAATCCTACCTACTTCTCCAGAGTGATCTCTTCCCTTCAGGTCTGTTGTCTAAGTTTTTTGTAAATTTTGTATATATTTCTCATATCTCCCATGTGCTACATGTCCTGTCCATCTCACCCTCCTTGATTTGATCACTGCAGTAATATCTAATGATGAGTTAAAATTATGGAACTCCTCATTATGCAACTCTCCCCAGCCTCCTATTATTTCATCTCTCATAAGTCCAAATATTCCCTCAGCACCATTCTCAGACACACTCAATCTATGTTATTCCCTTCGTGATGACTAAGTTCCACACTCATAATATGTCTAGAGGGACTGAAAGCCACAAGAAAATAAACTGCACTCTAGCTTGTTTCTGAACTAAAAAGGAAATACAAACCCTCCTCAGTATGAACTAGGAGTCGTAACTCTGAACAAGAACTTCTTCCCTCCTTCCTCAAATCTGAATGTATCTTGCCTTGACTATCATATAAAAAATTATAATCCAAAAGTTTATAAATTTAATTATCTTTCTTACATGCAACATCATTTAACTTTTGTCTCTCTTCTTCAAGTTTCGCTTTCAAAGCCTCAGCTTCCTTTGTAAGAGCTTCAATGGTTTCGCCAGGACTGTGTGCTTTAAATTCTCCATCAGAAGCCATATCAGTGAAGTTCTGGCTTCTGTAGCACACCTGTAAACAACATCGCAGGTGCACAAGTTAATGTCCTACAATACAGTGTACAAATAAGTGAAAGGATAAAAGTTAAAGCTGTCCATGTGTCTGCACAGCTGAAAAAATCACACAAGTAAATTGAGGTGAAGGTTCACACAGTCTTCACAGTTATAACCTCGGCCCCAGATGATGGAAAATGATCAGTTTTGTACTCTACTGCTCAACCCCTGAGGACAGAACCTCAATTCTGCAAATTAAAACATGTCTGTATAGGAAATATGGTAGGTAACAGGCACAGACTAGAGGACTTTATTTTTTCATCCTCTTGTGTATAATGGGATTGAAGTATTCTGGTGACCATCAACACAACCACTAATAAATAAAAAGTTCTATAATGATATAACAGAATAATTTTAATATTTAAATTCTAGCTTATGTTGTGCATTATGACGTTTTGTTTGCTGGTGTGTGTCTGGGGGAAAATAAAATAACTAGAAACTATAAAATAATTGAAGTATTTGCATAGACTGAATGGATTTTAGTATTTGGTAGATCTGTAATATTGTTAGGTCATGTGGAAATAGGGTATTGGGAAGTAGTTAAGTTGGCAGGAGACAGGTATAAAAGGGAATGAAGAGGTAGGCGATGTTGTAGGTATACTTGCTTCATNGGTCTTCTAAACCTACCTACTATATACAACATAGAGGTGCTAACCACTCCATCACAGTGCTTGGTATTCATTTCTGTTATCTGAGTTGTGTTCAGCAATACTGATTTGTTCCTGACTGCTACAGGTATAAGGCACATCAGTGCCATGTCAAGAGTCAAACACATCATCATGACATTTGTAACACCTTTCTCAAAATTCATGTTTTATTTATTTAAAACATAATATAAATAAATAAAATCTAACATAATTCACCACTAAATTCAAATCTATTTGTGACTTAAACATGTCACACTTGAGGTCTTTACAGCAGTGACTGGGAAGAGGATTATCTTCTTAGATGATATGCATAGCCTCGTAGAAGTTTATCAGACTATGTGGGATCATTTCATCCTTCAATTAGATATTTTCCAATGAAACTACATACAATGAATATTATTTTATCAATGACTATTAGAACAGCTGGAAGATTCGGTATACTTCGGTTGGTGTGGTGATGAGCTACGAGCTGGATGGCAGGGGTTTCAGTCATGGCAGAGAAAACAGATGTTTCTCTATTCTACAGCATCCAGATCAGCTCTGAGGCTCACTCAGTCTTGTATTCAATGGGTACTGGAAGTGGGGGAGGGGCTTTCCCCAGACGTAAAGCAGCCAGGTTGTGAAGCTGATCACTCACCTCCAAGTAGTGCCAAGTTCAAGAATAGAGCTATACCTGTACTCCCCCATATGTCTTCATGGCTTTGTGCTTCTTTAATTAAGCACTACTACCAATACCACCACTGCTTCCAGTCAGCATACTGAAAGACATATCTTCTTTTATAAACATCACAAATTATGAACTGATCCAGTCTTTAAAACAGGCAAAATTACTTTAAGAACTTAAGTTGCATCAAAAGAAGTAACAAAACCATATTGTGCATAGCTTATGCACCTTACAATAAAACACTGTTTTGACTACCCTACCAATAACAAACCATAGTGCTAGAGTGAGTCATAATGATAGGATTTAATTTCCATTCTGTTTCTGTGACATACTTACGAAATGAAACAGAAAATTCTAATCAATCAGACTTGAAACATGGGAGTCAAACCACTGCTTTTCTGAAACTGTATTCTACAGATTCAAGATTGTTAGTAACCCTACTGAAAGTATATTATGTGACAAGTTATAAAAAAAAACAAACCTTTCTTCAGGAAAATCTGAAATAGCAGGATAAAACTAAAACTGATGTGAACACAAACCGCCAGGGCTAGAAATATGAAGTGTGCCACTGCACATTCTTGAACTCACTGTCAAACCACTGATATGTAATCTGAACAAATGTGATATTTACTTTGATATTACATAAAAAAATTTATAAGGATTTATAAGGAAGTGATATCTGATGCTCGAAAAAGAGAAAATGACCGAATCATTCTAAGGTCAAAGAAATAGTAAAGCAGGAATCAGGAAGCTGTCAAAAATCTATTCATAGTTCTTTAGAAATAGGCTCTATGTCAGTTACAAATTCCCAGCATATATCTTACCAATCTAATGATTTTTTTTGTCAATAATGTAAATAAGTTGATACAACTAAAAAAGGATTGTAATTATGATTACATCTCTGCCACTAACATAATACAAAATCTAAATTAGTTTCTTGTACCAGTTACTAAAGAGGAGATTCAAAAGGTCACTAGTAAACTAAAAGGGAAACTTTCTGAGGGCTATGATGAGATTCCGGAAATGACAGTGAAGCAATGTATAGAGTTTATTAAAAAAAACCCTTAACTTTTATATTTAATTTGTCATTATGCTCTGGAACCTTTCCAAACCTAATGATTATTGCTAAAGTTCGGCCAATTTTTAAAAAGGGATGGAAACAAGAAACTTCAAACTATAGACCAATTTCAATTCTGCCCATATTTTCTAAAATTTTTGAAATGTTATTGTATAATAGAGTTGTGAGTTTCTGAAATAAATTCAATTTGATTTCGGATGCTCAGAATGGCTTCAGAAAGAAGAAATCTATTTTTATTGCCATACAAACCTTTATTGATGAAATTCAGAAAGATTCAGATAATAAACGATTTGCTTTGGGCATATTTTTAGATCTATCAAAGGCTTTTGATGTTATAAATCATAATCTGCTGCTTGTGGAACTGGAGCTATATGGGCTTAGAGGGATAATTCATGCATGGATGACTCCATATCTCACTAACAGAACTCAGTTTGTTGAAATTTAACAGGCTGATCAAAAGACTTCTAACTTAAAAGACATTTACTTCATCACTCAAGGCTATAAAACATGACATACCTCAAGGTTCTGTTTTGGGTCCCCTATTATTTTTTATAGTTCATAAATGATTTGCCCCCAGCTATTCATGAGGCTAAGGTCATATTATTTGATGATACAAATATACTACTTACTAACAATAAGCTTTTATCATTAATTGAAAAAATCCTACAAGTTAGGAATCAATTAGACAATTGGTTCCATGAAAATCATCTCATAATAAACACAGATAAGACTAAAGTAATATTCTTTTAGGGAAGAACACCCAGTCCAATCTATAGAAATGTTTTGTGCTTAAATAATGAGGAAATAATTTATTCATCAAATGTAAAATTTTTGGGTATTTGTATTACTGGAAATCTAAGCTGGGCAACTCATAATCAATACGTATGCCAAAAGCTCAACAAGGATCTTTATTTAATTAAATTCTTATGTGACTCAGTTAGCCGACCTGTATTAAGAAATGTTTATTTTACTAAGTTTGAATCTATATTGAAATATGGTATTATTTTTTGGGGGTGGGGGACTTAAGGACCCTGAAACTGTATTTAAAGTACAGAAGAAATGTCTAAGAGTGATTAAAGGTGTTAATAATAGAGTATCCTGTAGAAATATGTTTGGTGAATTTAAGATTTTAACTGTTACCACATTATATATATTTGAGATTTTTTGTTTTATAATAAAGAATAAGATCTATACAACTCAGTATTCTGACATTCACAGCTACAATACCATACATAAACTTAATTTGTATGTCCAACTTTGTAATACCGAGTATTGCAAAAAAAGTGTGATCAATATGGGAACTAAAATATTTAATGGCCTTCCCCTTGAATTGAAAGCGTTCAAAATGTTGATGTTTTTAAGAGGAAACTAAAAAGTTATTTGCTGCGTAGCACTTTCTATTCTCTTCGAGAATTTATCAACTAATATTGATTGATGACTAGTTTGACTTTCTTTTGGTTTGCAATTTTTAATATCATGTTTATTTGTTTTATATTACTGATATTTTTCTTTTGGTCTTATGCACCTTTTATGGTTATGTACCTTATAATGGTTATTATATTATCGTGATAGTTCATTGTGTAACTTTTATGTGACTTTGACATGTGATGTATTCACTGTTATTTTTTGACATGTTCAATTGTATTCACTTCAGTTATGGCCGAACATAAAGTTGAAAATTACAGGTTACAGTCAAACATTTCTAACTAAACACCACAGGAATCTGAATACACTATAAGCGAAGAATTCTAGAATCAAAGCAGATAATCCTAGAACAATAGTGTTGGCTGGCAAACTGCCAGAGGATATTACACTTATATAAAGAACTTCAAATTTTCATGTTCTTTGTAATTAATCTATTAACATTAGAATTATTTTAATGTGCAATTAGAGAAAAGTACATGAAATCTTGAAATAATGCTTACCATTTCCAGTAGCCTACATTGTGTATGTACAGCATGCAAATAATGCAATAGCTGTTCTTTTCCGAAATTACTTTCTGAACAAGTTTTGTAGCCACGAATAAAGCATAGCAGGATGGAATATGTGCAATGAACCAGAACTAGGAGTGAAGGAAAGAATAAATGTTTACTAGAAAAATAAAAAATTAAAAAAACCACAAGAATTTTAGGTAGCATATGGAGAAGGTGTATGATCTTTACATTTTCTCTATGCCAACATTCTTTTACTCTGAATATGGACACAAAATATATGGTCTAATTTTATTCTGTGTCTGAATTCACCTAACCACACACTTTGCTTTTATATACAGGACTTGCCACTGATATCTACAAATGATATTATGAAAAGGGTGTGATTGTTGTGTGTAGTAGTACCACTACTAGTGGTGGTGGTGGTGGTAGTAGTATTAGTAGTAGTAGTAGCAGCAGCAGTAGTAATGGTGGTGGTGGTGGTAGTAGTATTAGTAGTAGTAGTAGCAGCAGCAGTAGTAATGGTGGTGGTGGTGGTAGTAGTATTAGTAGTAGTAGTAGCAGCAGCAGTAGTAATGGTGGTGGTGGTGGTAGTAGTATTAGTAGTAGTAGTAGCAGCAGCAGTAGTAATGGTGGTGGTGGTGGTAGTAGTATTAGTAGTAGTAGTAGCAGCAGCAGTAGTAATGGTGGTGGTGGTGGTAGTAGTATTAGTAGTAGTAGTAGCAGCAGCAGTAGTAATGGTGGTGGTGGTGGTAGTAGTATTAGTAGTAGTAGTAGCAGCAGCAGTAGTAATGGTGGTGGTGGTGGTAGTAGTATTAGTAGTAGTAGTAGCAGCAGCAGTAGTAATGGTGGTGGTGGTGGTACTAGTATCTGAAAACTGGCAAAAGCTTAACTGGAAAAATGAATTAAAAAATTATCACTTATAGAAGGACACTTTTTGCATATAGATATGGTAAAAATTATAAAATTGGTTCTATAAAATAACAAAAATAATGCTAAACATTATTGACAAGCAGTCACTAAATACACAACATAAGCTACACTGCACAAATGAAATTGAGCTAAACAATATGTTTATGTGGATGCAGCATATGATTGGAAAGGAGACACTCCATAATGTACACAAAATGCCAAAAGGTGTTCTCTGCAGTTTACATAAAAAGTGCACTTGCTGCAATAAGTGAGCTTTATTAATCCCATATCAAATTTTAAAAATCTTTCCAACCCTTAGGTGAAATCATGTGCATAGACAGAGAGGCAGCCAGACATCACCTGTACATATGGCGTTCTTTTCGCTTTGTGAAGAACGCCTATACATAGAACACCTTCAGAATATAATCTAGTATATTTATGATACTTTTCCCCCAAAATGTAACAATAATTACAATAACTAGTTGGTGAATTTTATTGTACCACACTAAATACTAACATAAGGCAAACTTAATTAATAATATTAATAATAACTGGTAAGTGCTGTTGTGCCATACTGAAGTCTCTAGCGTCTATTTGAGGAAAGTCTCGTTCAGTTCTGGGGTAAGTCCATGTGGGTCATTTTGAGAAAGTAAAATTGCACAGATTGCGATGTTTCGGAGGAAGAGGATACTTATATATAACTGGACCAACAGAAAAGGATTTTTATCTGAGGACGGACTCACGGCCGTCTCTCAAATGTTGTCTCAAATAATAATACAATGGATATATATAAAAATATCCGCCATTCTATGTATATGTCACAGTCACGAGATTTTATATCTTATTTAATACGGGGCTGATTTTGTTCTGATTCCGCTACAGCTCCAAACATAAAAAGCACCAGGAGCTGATAAAAAGAGGGCCATTTGAAGTCGAATAATCAAGGGAGTATCACAACCACCTCCCACAACTAAAAAAGAAAACAACGCAATATAAACTAAAATGTAAATGTTGCTACAATTGGGAGAAAAAAACGTTATGTGTTCTTGTCACCATATTCTGGATGTCAGTCCAAGAAAAACACAATTTTTTATCAGTGGAGAGCTGTATTTTCTACCATATAAATACTGGAAATATAACAGTGAATTATTACCACACATTTGAACAATACCAACAATTGGTGCGATATTGCCTATTTTACAGATACTCTTCCTACTATGCGGCGTAGCCTGCGTTCTTGTTATTTGCAAGATGCAGACAGTCTACACCTGCTGCCATCTACATGGCACTGTACAAATTCCAGATAACTCTAGTAATCCATGACCGTCCATGACTGTATCTAGCAATTCTAAGGGGTTCTGCAGGTGGTGAATGACATACCGAATTACTGGGGTTTTGGACCGATCGGGACTAGCTCCGTGAAGCTCTTTGTTATTGATGAGAAAAAAAAATTATAAACGTGTCATTCTATAATAGCGGTAAGGCCGGGCTCACACCAAGGAAACTGGCAACCGCAACTACCGAGAAATATCGCCGATTTCAAACAGGTAACTGATTTGAGGAAACTTACATTCGATTAGTTGTTCATATCATCTCAGGTGGGCGTGTTTGCCCGCCAATTTCGTGCACTTCTCTTCTGCAATGTCACATAATAATATTGTTCCTGTAATGATATGGTGGTAGTTGACACGGAGTAAGAGGAGAAGACAGGAGAAAAGGAAACATTTGGTGCATCCGTTCTTTCGCGATAATTTAAACTCAGGTGTGTATATTTTTTCTAAAGAAATTTAATCACGATACAGAAGTGTTCAAATCATTTTTCAGAATGTGCACTGAAAGGTTTTCTTTATTAATGGATCTTGTAGGACCTCAAATTCGAAGATAATGAATGTGTGCATGTGCATGTTCTGATTATCTTATAGCTCCTCGAAAATTGAGGCACTCGAAAGCATTGAGCTGTGCTTTGCTCTGCTATGTATATGTAGAGGTATTAAAGAGGGTCCTGTGAAGGGTGATTTATTTACTGTCCTTATGTAACTCTTCCCCTGGAGAGGCCCTCAATATCTGACTAATATATCCATGGAGATACAGAATTCTAACAGAACTGAGAAACCAAATAAATTACAAATATTACAGCAATTGCTGGAAATGTTCAAGCCTACTACAGATTTCATTGGGGGCTGGGGGGGCACCAGTACATGATACTGTATGTGTAACCAAATAAACTTATTTATAATTTTAGTAACAAAGAGCAGATAAATCATTTGGGCTGTCCAAAATATGTGTTACTTGGTACAAGTGCTTCTTTCCAACTAATTCCAGGAGCACCCACCTTTCTTAGCCCAGTTAAGAGGTTGTTTACTTTCATGTGATTACCCCTTGAGTCAGGCTGGGCAACAGGTTTACCTTTGCAAGGCTTCCACCAAATAAAGAAGTACATCTTTGATTTTGGGCATACAATTCTTGTAACAAATTAATCCGGTGAAGAATGAGGTCCTCATCAGCTGACAAAGTAGAGTACACTACTGAAAAGCCAGAAGAAGAAGAAGAAGATATGAGCCAATAGTTCTGTCACCAGGGCAACATCCATCTCTCACCAACTGCATTAGAGTGCTCACTTGAATACAGCCAAATGAATTGCTGCTGAAGACAGTAAATGTCCAAGGGTGCCAGAGATACCAGTGTTAATATCTGTGTACAGAAGATAACTTCTACTTCTAGCAATGCAACCCACAGGGAGATTCACAGACCATCTGTACTTCATCAGGAATAAAATACAGATTATCAATTATCTTCTATAATGAAGGAGAGAACCGTGTTTGACAAAATCTTCCACCTATCATTAAAAGTTTGTATGCCGATATAAACCAGCATAAAAAATTATTTCAATCCTACTCTTTGTAAGAATTTATTGAAAGTAAAGTTCCTAATTATATATTATAAGTCAAGTATAAAGTGAAAAATTTTATGTCACTAATTCATCATATGCAATGCCTTACTTTCAAAACTACTGCAACAGAAAATGTTTCCATTGCTTCCATTTTTCTGGTCAAATCCAAAGAGTCCCTGAACATATTATTTGTATTTACTTCTAAAAGTAGTTCCTGAACATATTATTTGTATCTACTTCTAGAAGTGTAGTGGTTGCCAGCATTCTGGAAGCAGAAAGTTCCAAAACCTATCAGACTACATACTATCTAATAGTTCAGAAGACCACAATTAAGTCTTCACTGCTATGAAAATGGCAAATATAATTTTCTTGTACAGTATTTTATTAAATTTGTTATAATTCCATCTCAATTTCTTCATTCCTTTTTATTGCTGAGAAGCATGTAACCATCACAGTTTCACATGTCAGAACTGGATTGGGCTGGCAGCCTCTTCACTTTACGGTGTGTGTACAGCAGCTCCTTTAAACACACCATAAAGAATATGGTGTAAAAACAAGTCTGGAACTCAAACATCCCTAATCTGTGACACAGACTGTCTACAGCCTCTTACAGTGATGCTACAGATACCCATTATACATTTATACAGAGAGCTCTTCAAGTGGCTCCAGAAATGCAATTTAATTAGGTAAAAGTTTGGTGCGGGGGGCACGCAGTAGTGTAGTGGTTGAGGAGCTATGCTACAAGCTGGAAGGTCGCAGGGTCAAGTCCTGATGAGGTCATTGGATTTTTTTCAGTTGACCCAGTCCTTCCAGCCGCAACAGGCCCTGGGGTTTACTCAGTCTCTAACAGAAATGAGTACCAGGAATTAATTAAATAGTTTTCCTGGGGAGTAAAGCGCGGCCGGCGCATAGGGCTGACAACCTTACCACCATCTTTGAGCCGATTGTCTAGACAATGTGGGACCCTCAACGTCTCACAACCCTATGGGCCTTCAAGCCTGGTTTGGGGACAGCTTTACTTTTTACTTTTTATGGGGACAGCTTTACTTTCTACTTTACTATTAAGAATCTCGTTGATCTAAGTTTATTCACCAAATTGTGAATTTTTTATTTGCTTGGAACTCTTTCATCACAAAATTTACATCAAAATTTTCGCTGACACTTTTTAGCAGATCTGTATTTTACATAGTTATCATAAGGAAATTCACACTGCCCTAAAGTCTGCCGCACCATAACACAACACACTGCACACTAACTGTGACTGAGAACAAGTGGCTAATGGAGCTGTTAACTGTCAACAAAGGTGATAACTTCCTTATATTACAACAGATCAGAAGTTGAAGCGTTTTGGGAATGGCAGTGTTTCTTTTAATAAAATATGTTTCCAGCAGACCCACATGACATGTCATAAATGTATTTGGATTTGCATATTCCAGCAATTTTTTATACTTGAAATTTGAGAGTTAATTTTGGTAAGCAACTGCCTGGATCATATGAACAAAGCAATAATCCTGGAGATGTTAATTGACTGTGTTGGTTCTCCAGTGCAGAGTTGGCAGAAATACTTAACTTCACAATCTCACCTATGTTGGCACAATCTGAAGGCACAAAAGGAAACTCTTCCTGCAGTTTGTCACGGACAAAAGTGTGAATTGTAATGAAGTATGTTTGGTTTCAAAACGCAATGCACAAGTTTCTGTTCATATATACAAATTTAAACCTCACAAGGCAACCTAAAGCAGTACCATTTTACATCTGCACAAAAGGTGTTGTTGACACAGTCTGACAAAATGTGCACTGCTTAAAATGTTGCAAGAAACATCCACTGGTGACATCTGATTACATGTTAAATATAGTTGTCATAAAAGCAATGAAATGATAAGACAACATTGCAGAACTTTTGTGTGAGAACTCTAAAAAAAGAAGTTAAGTTCTCACAGTGGTGAATACGAAGATTACTGTTTCCTGGGATGTTTCACTGCATAATTTGGTGGACTGATACCAATGTTCCAGCCTACTGCCTCCAACCTTTGAAGCTGAAGGTGGAAGAAGTACGCTCCTCCAAAATGCTGGTAATTATCAACCATGCTTCACAGCATGATAGCCCAGAGGACATTAATATTCACTGTTTAAGAAAAGCTGGAACAGTTCCTTGCTTGCCAGAGATATTAGACAGAAAATCACAACAGAGATGGAAACATTTCAGGAAAACTCTTCTCCAACATTCTGGAAAAGATACCAGGGAAGGGCGAAGAACTCAAGTGTCAAAGTCTAGTGCAAGAACAGAAACACAATTGCTGAAGTCCCGCTCTTTCCAGTGAAAGCTGACGTCTGGTGTGCTATTAGAGTACAGGCAAGATTGTTTTACCTGTTTTTAACGAAACATTTAATTGCGAAACATAACTATACGTAGGACAGCATTTTTACTACCTTCTGTGATCTCTGAATTGTATCCGTACGTTATCGGTCGTTAGGCAGGCTTATTCCACGGCAAAATTCGTATGCGCCTCACAGGCGGTGATGTACCAGTTGCCCTGGCGCGCAGACTTCAAACCGGTCAACAAAGGAACCCCCCCCTTATATACTCGTTTGGAAAAAGGAATAGCATTCCTTTCAGTATTCTAGAAATGCATGAGACTTTTCGGCGCAGTATGTATTTCGCTTTTGTTCTAAACGTTTTTCTAATACTGCATGAGACTTTTCGGTGCAGCATGTATTTCGTTTTTGTTCTAAACGTTTTTCTAATACGTATTCAGCTAGTATGAACGAGACGTGTACTTCATGTAACGTGTCCATTATTCTACCTGGTTTTAACCAAAACTGGAATGTCGTGAAATTTCAGGAAATTCCCTAGTACCATATTCCATGACGCTCCAATTTTCTGTTCCCTAGCTGTTTCATGCATGCGGGCTGGCAAACGGAGCAATTGTAATTTACCTTCTGCTGTGTTGTTAACACAACTGAAACGAAAGTATTTCATCCACGTTGCACCACTTTCAAGATGGCAAAATTTGCAGCTTAAAAAATATTCTCAACGTTACTGGATGAGATAGAACCATGTCATTCAACTAAATACTCACGCTATCGCACTTAAGAAATAATTACGGTGTCCAAGAATTATCCTCTTCTATGCACTATTACCACCTTTAAACTCCGCATAACACAACTTCCACAACACACTCAAATGTTTACGAGAACTGAGGTCGCCGAGAAGGACTGGGGATTTCCCCATGTTCATGATGTCGAGGAGAAGTAATGGGAATTCCCCCCATGCACAGATTTCCTAGAATAAATCACCAACTGTTCTTTATTAATATTCGCTTATTTGGTTCGTGATGAAGTACGAGCCTGTTAGACCAATTCTGTCATTATTTATAAATTATTATGAACTATATTCCCTTTCTTTAGCCCATCATTGCAAATGAAAAATCATGTGATTTGCTCGAACTTTGATTCAGTCATTTTCACTGCATGCACTCTGTTCAAGTAACTCCCGTAACATCGAGTGTAGATGTCGCTAGAGCATGGTAGTAACCATTGTCCATCCCTAAGTTTCCCAATTTATCTTGGACCGTAGAACTCATTCGAAGATTTCGGGATAGTTATATCAAAACTACAATTCACCCACCAAGAAAGCGGGCTTCAGTCTTTAAAGCTAAACTGCTAGACTGGAGGACTCTGTGAGGATTATTCTCTCTGCCCACTGGTGGTGGTTGCGAAAATGTATGATGCCTTCTGTACCAATACCTACCTCGCTCTAAGAGAACAATGACAAAAGAAAAAGAGGCGTGGCACGTTGCTGACAAAGCACAGACACAAAATCTCTCCTGCTCGACAGTCTGCAGGCTTGAGACCTTGGACTTACAGTAAATGGTGTGGGTACTGTAACTGTTCATGCAGTACTCTGCATGCAGTCATTTGCACAATATTTGACTCTGTGGCTGTTTATCTTGTGCTGACACACGGGATCTCTTCTGCATGCTCTAGGACAAACTCCTCAGCATCAGGTGTCCAGATAGATCTCTGTCTTCCTACTTGACAGCAAAATGCTTAAATGTTCCAGTCTCTCAATGCCTATGATCAATGGCGACTAATGTTTTATGGTTTGGATGGCGTGAGTGGGAATTTTTCCTGGTAGAGGCATGCAGCCCTCCAAACATTTGAATTCGCAGGACCATAAATAAAATATATGTCTGCTAGCTGTTTAAAGGGATATCTCTCCATACTACTGTATTTCCAACAAACGTTCAAATTTTGTACCATATACTGTAGCACTTCTTGTACAGTTTATTACAAGTAGTACATATGATCATCATTGCTGAACTGCTCAAACTGGACAGTAACCAGTGACACTGATAATGACATTTTTGGTTATTTTGAAAGTCGAATGTAGGTCTATGGTATTGTCATGTGTTGGGTATATGTCACGCGACAAATAACTTTACGCTGTTCCGGATCTAGCGAAATTATTGCACATTCGCTCTTACATTTATACAATTCACAATTACTACTCCTGCTGGGTCATTGCCATTCACTCCGGCGAATGCTAGACTGCAACTGACTGGTTACTCTGGCAATCCTTTCGTTATGTAGCTTCCGCACTGACACTACAGAAAACAGTTACGTGATAGCTACCACTGTTGCATAACGTCGTGTTTACAGGTGTTGCTAGGGAACGCTGCCGAGACTTGTTTATTGCTGCGTAGTATCCGCGGTGTCCCCTGTTACGTCACGGCGAGGGAGGGGTACGGAGTGTTGACTGGCCTGTTACCGTAGCAGTGGCAGTTGCTCCGACGATGTTACGTCACCACTGGAGGGGGGGTGTTTACTGAGCGTTGCGCCGTCCACGTCACATTGCTCCCTTCTAAAGGTTGTTCGTCCTGAACAGCATAACGGTACATCCCCGTTCCTTTTCTTCTAAGGCTGTGCTTGCTGTGTCTCCTGTTGTTTCGGCTACTCCTCTTCTGCGACTAGTCTCCAGCCGTTACATCCTTCACTCCCTTCTTAGGATTGTTCGTCCCGAGCAATTTCATGGTCCATCGTTAGTCGATACGTTGTTTCACATTCATTCTTCGCTCATTCACTCCTCAGTCACTCTCGTTGGGAAGACAGGTGCTTCTACGTTACCATCTCCTCCTCTGTGCTATTCCATTTTTTTTCGTTTCGGAAGGGGTCGACCCCCTCCACAAGGTCCAGTGTCTCACCTCTCTTAATCTACTGGAAATCCAGACGGTTCCCTTCACACCCTCCGACTCGAGAGCTTGTCCAAGGGCCTCGTGTAATGTCTTCATGCTCCTAGGAATGGGTTCCTTGAAGTTTCGGCTCCTTATCCTTCTGTTGTCTCCCAGGTGCGCTTGACGTCGCTTCCGGAGCTTTTGCCTTTTCTGAGATCTTGCTGCAGCATTGTCCCTATCCCTGTGTCTCCTACGCCGTGCCACTTCTGCGCGGCAGTTCATCCTGATTCTCTCAGCGGCCAGTTTTTTCCGTGGTCGACACTTTTCCTGGGTCTTGTTCGCCCTGAGGGTCTCTCTCTTGAGTCATGCCACTGTTGCACGGCGGGACATTTTCCTGTCGTTTTTCTTAGTCTGCCGTGTCACTTTCACACGGCGGCTCGTCCCTCTTCTGGGGATGGCCAGTCCTTTTCTTCGGCACCCATCCTGACACTGGGTCTCTTCCTTCATTTTTCTCTAGATTCGGCCCTTATGCCTTTTCTTCTTCGGTTCTCTGACCGGCATCACTGTGGCGTCTTGTACGGGTACTTCTTGATGCTCCATTATGGACCGCATCACTTATGAATTGGGCTCAATCTTCTTTGCATCTGCCTCCATCGCTTCTTGGCAGGCTGTTCTCTCGTTTCGGCATGTCTTTAGGGAGTGAATTTCAACCTCTTCGTTAGGAATCTTCTGCCACTCCACCATAACCTCTTTTTCTCTTGGATTTGTCTCCATTGCATCTTGGCAGGCTGTCGTCTCTTCCTGCCAGGCATTCATATTGGCTTTCAACCTCCTGTCTCGCATGGCGGCTGTCCTTGCTTGGATAGCTCTTCTTTCTGCGGCCATCTCTTCTCGCTAGGCTTTTCTATCGGCGTCCGCCTTCACCTGGTTGGCCTTGATCTCTTTCAGCATTTCGATTATTTATTCCATTCTCGTATGGCAACACTGTAAATACACACTTCAATTTTCAGTTCAAATTGTGGCGTGTTTAAGTTCGTAAAGCACTTCTGACACCAAATTGTCACGTGTTGGGTATATGTCACACGACAAATAACTTCACGCCGTTCTGGATCTAGTGAATTTATTGCACATTTGCTCTTACAATTACAGAACTACTGCCATCAGCAGTATCACAATTACTACTCCTGCTGGGGCACTGCCATTCACTCCGGCGAATGATAGACTGCAACTGACTGGTTACTCCGGTAATCCTTTTGTTATGTAGCTTCCGCACTGACAACACAGAAAACAGTTACGTGATAGCTACCACTGTTGCGTAACGTTGTGTTTACAGGCGTTGCTGGCGAACACTGCCGAGAGTTGTTTATTACTGCGTAGTAACCGCAGTGTCCCTTGTTACGTCACCGCTGGAGGGGTGGTGTTTACCGATTGTTGCGCCATCCACGTCACAATATGCACAAGTTTATGCTGCCCTACAGGAAAGATGAGAGCCACCAAAATAGAGAATATCAGTTGAAACGGTCACTAATTTGCTGGGCTGTGACTTGGAATGAAAGCATTTGTGGAGCCTTGTTTATATGAATTTGTTTTCTTACTTCGGTATGTGAAGCTCATCTCCACAGTTTATCCACACTGCATATATACATTATATATAAATAACACAAATGCAGTGTCCAAAAAAAGAAATCTGGAGCTTTAGTTATACATATTTATTCACTGCTTAATCACAGAGTTGGTATATTTTAAAAATTTAGCCCCAAATCTCTTCAAGTACCTCACTGCAAGCAGTTGAGACTGCATGAACGTGGGAGCCATTTAAACATGGCATCACTGCAGAAAGAGGTACAGTATGTGTTGTGCTGAATGGAATCAAAGTCTGTGGTAATTGTTCAAAGAAACTTTAGGCAGGTATATCGAAAAGATGTTCCAACTGATAAGTGTATTCATAAGTGGTATCAAGGGCGTTCACCAGGTAGGCCAAGCACAATCACAAGACACCACTGAGTGCATTTGGGTAGCATTTCAGTGCATTCCAGAGCATTCTGTTCGGAAAGTTAGCTGAGGTCACTACCCACACACATGGTGTTGTAAACTGACACAATTTCAGGATTTGGGGCAGTGAGAACCCACATGCCCTATATAGCATATTTGCAACAGCCCCTAAGTCAACGTGTGTTGTGGCATCATGTCAGACTGAATTGTTGAACCCTTATTCTTCCACGAAAGCACCATCACAATTGGTAGGAAGCTTTGTGTTTCCAGATATAGTGGCCAAAGCTGACAGCCTCATTGACCAAGAAGACTGTGCATCACCTCATTTTGGTGCCACTGAATGTAGTGATGGGCCTACTGGCTGGAATTCACTGAATCCTGACTTAACACAAATGAAATACTTCTTGTGGGGGTACATCAGAGACATGACGTACAGCAAAATATTGTCATCCCTTCTTCTTTTGCATTGAAGGATTACAGTTGCTATCATTACGGTGTCTGTGGAGGTGCTGTGTGAAGTGAAGTGGAATTTTGTTTCAATGTCTGCAGAGCTGTCAGTGGTGCTCACAATAAATTGCATTAAATGACACTAAAACTTGGTGAATTAACCTACAAGGTTTTGTTAATAAGAAATATTTATATTAAAGTAGTGATAAAATCCTGTGTGATTTCAAGAAAAGAGTGTATCTGCTGCCTAAGTTCACCTTTTTTTCCTGAATCCATTTCAGGCTTCTGTTGATATACTATTTCTTGATAACCCTGATTACCTATTGTACATCAGCTTTTAGGAAGTTTTTGAGAAAGCACTTAAAATATATATTCATCTATAAATTTATATGTCACTTTTATCTCCTTTATAAAAGGGCTGTATGTTAAACTTACTATTATGATTTTTGATAGCATGAATATGCTATTTATATCTTATTCTGAACATTCTTCCAGTTTGACTGATATAATTTAGTGAGCAATCCAAACATTTCATCTGATAAATGCCACTATTATTATATTTATCAGTTTGTGTGTAATGATTTAATATTATTATTGATTATTGATATTATTGTGTTTCTTGTGTGAAAAGCAACTTTAAGTTGTGTGTCTTTAAAGAGCTTAGTCATATCTCTTACTTCCTTACCACAATATGTAAATATAGCCCATTTTGTTTTTTTATGTTTTTGATCTTTGTGTATGTTTTGTTTTCATGAGTGTGATAGTGGTTTTTCTAGTAAATTTGTGTTGTATTCATTATTCTGCAGTGTGTTTCTTATAGTATTTTTGTTTGTTTTGATTTCTTTGTTATTGGGTATGTGTTTAATCAATGTAATTGCTATTTGATACCCGACACTTTTTGTTCATACAGGTGGCATAAACTATTGGGTATTATGATATCTGTCAGTAGGTTTCTTGCATATTGAAAATTCTAATTGTTTGTTCTTGTGGTGTGTTTTAATGTCTAGATAATGAATTTTCCCGTGTCTTTCCTTCTCGATAATAAATTTTCTAGATGGTTGTATATTGTTGAAATCATTAAGTGTTTTCTCAATATTTGTTTTCCTTTTGTTATATATTACATGTATGTTGTCTATACATGCACTATATAACAAAAGGACTATATATCTATAAAATGTAACATCTGAAGTGCCCCGATGAGTATGGTTGTCATGGTCAAAGTACCCCGATTTGGGCAGTTGGGTGCTAGTGGAAGCATGCGCACACACCACTAGTAGAAGCGCATGCACACCCTAAATATATACTCGTATTTTTAAATGTAGTAACTACCAGACAGATTTGAGTAAAACTCATACACAAGCCAGTAATTTTATTGCAGATTCTGCAGATTAATGTGTTAAAAATATATAGTAAAATTCGATGTACATACCTTTTTTTGTTGTTATCTGCTTGATGTATATGTAAGCTCCGCCCCCGGCATCATCTAACTAAATCTCGCCTTTGTGTGGCACTCCTTGAATCACCCAATAATGCACAGGCCCATGTCACATCTATTGCACTTTGTGTGGATTCTTCTCCTCTTCCCATGTGCAGAACAAACGCTGCAATTCATTCTCTTGTCTGAATGGGTTGGCTAGTGTTACCGATTGGCCTGCTCTAGGCGGTGTATGTAGATGAAAGAGCAGGAGGTCGACTGAAGGGCCATTAGGGATGAGGGCGACACATTGCAGTACGTTTCAGCATGTTGCAAATAAGGGTTAGACGAAAGTCTCTGTGTGACAGTTTCGCACCATAGGGTGACAGCAGGATGAAACTGTTCAGAATCGTCAGATCCAGTAAATGGAAGAACAGTTTCTTCATCCATTTCCAGGTCTAACGGCTGATAGGATAATTGTTTGTCATCCTGTCTGCTTCGTCAACATATCCCATGTGCATGTTGTAATCTGCAACAATTGCTGGCTTTATGGCATTTATATGTTCATCGCAGAAATTGCCTTCTGCTGGAGGAGCGTGCATGTTAGTCAACATATATATGTCTCATTTGTCTTTCCAAACTAATACTGTCATGTCACCCCTCACCCTAACCCGTATGTCTCTTTTCTTCATTCCAAGTCTCCTGTTGCATAAGTCTTGTGGCAGGTCCTTCCAACTTGGTCTGTCTGTACCACAGCAACTTATTTTCTTCGTCATCGGTTCATCAAACAATTCGGGCGCTAAAAAAAAAATTGCCCATGTGCAGTTAGTGCCCAACCCCCTCGATCTTTCTGCAGAGGTCCCTGACCGTTGCATGCGTCGCAGTCACGTCTTGGTCGGCGCATGTCCTGTCTGTGCCTAAGTAAACCTTCATGCCGTATGTATAGTCTACTGCATCACAGAGCTTGAAGATTTTGACTCCGAAACGTTTGTTTCTTAGGAATAAAGTGTCAAAAAATAACCCTCCTTTTGAATTTTACAATTATTTCAACAGGCAGATGCACCAAAGGACTACAGTATTTTTCATATCTGTCATTTAGAGTGACAAAAATAGTCTGAATTTTCCATAGTCGGTCATAATTATCAGATTTTCTGGTAATTTCTACTTTCTTCCCTGTGAAGTGAGGGAAGCGAAGAATGTGAAGAAATTGGTCGTGTTTCAATGTCTTAGTGTAGAAAGACATGAGAAATTGCTCAGCAGTTGCCCAGTAGTCTCTTATTCTATCTCTAATGTCACGGCCCATTTGAATAATGATACCTAGAAAAAGAAACATTTTGGATTCGGTAATGTCAGGGACTAGAGGAGGTCCCTCTTCAAGGCTGTCAAGATACTAGTGATAATGTCTGTTAGTCTCTTCCACCAGCAGATGGATAATTCCTGTGAAGAATAACATGAACACGCAGAGTGGAGTGGAATCCTTATTCACGTGTGGAACTATGTTGAGATTTATCCCCCTTCTTCCATCCAAAAAATTATTCGCACCCCTCCTGCCATGCTGTTGTGGTGGTCCCCACAATTATGGTGATGATAGTGATGATATCAATGGCTGCACGAGTTCTTCGTCATTCACATCTTCTTAGCACCAATCATTATCTTCATCTTCTGTGCAGCAGTCCGAATCAGAATCGAATATCAGTTACCTTTCAATTTCATAATTTTCCAAATGACATTTCAAGGCCATTGTACAAAGAAATGAAAGTACAGCATTCAATTTCACTATGAACACAGAGAACAGATCACACTCTGTATATCAGCCATGATGCAACTACCTGTTTATGATCATTGAAAGGGCAACAATCTCTTGCAGCTACAACAGAAGAGCTCAGCACTGAAGAAGGAACCCTCTAGCTTTCTCTTGAATAGCCATGCTTTCATTCTTCTGTCCTTTAGTAAAAACATTCGAAAATCTGAAGAGTGTAACAAAGATGTAAAATTTGCCAGCAGAGAACCAGATAATTTTATTGCTTTCATCTGTTTTATGACACCAGGGACTGCTAAAATATGTCAAGTGTTACAAGCAGGACTGATTTTATAATGCAGATATACTCTGTGAAGAAGTGTGAAATCATTTTTACAGCATGCACCAAAATTAAAGAAAAAATGAAAATAAGAGTATAACTTTGTATAAAAATTTAAAAAATCTTATGTTATAATGTGTGACACTGTTCTTTGCTGATACAAACAAAGTTAATACCATCCATTTACCATAAAAAATTGTGTTAGATACAGCATTTTTAAACACAGTGCTTAAAATTGATTAAGCGCCCTAACAGGGATGAACATTTAAACAGAGAGGAGCAACAGGCAATTAAACGCGCACCAACAGCGGGCATTTAAATAAACTCCGGCCAGTTCAAGCTTACCACCATTTCAAAAGTCTGGCCTTTAAATGATAATATGCAATAATTTGTTGTGTTTTTAGGATTAGGTACACGTATTTGTGTTCCACATGTTGAATGAATGTTTCTGCTAATATTGCCGATGTTGGGGTGCCCATGGCCAACCCCTCTATCTATTTATAATATTTTTGATTAGATGGGAAGTAGTTCTGCTCCATCACTGTTTTAAAAATATATACGATATAATTTTGAATACTGGATTGGATCTCGGTGTTAATATTATTGGTTTTAACTAAATTTATGATGTATTTTCTTGGTATGTTTGTGTACATATCTGCGATATTGAAAGATCATATGTTCGTATCACTATTCAGTTCAATGGTTTTTAGCTCCATCATAAGGTGGTTGGAGTTGCGTACATTATACGCGTATATGTATGGTAGATTTAGGTAATTATATAGTGTTTTGTTAGTTTATTTGCTATTTCATATGTTGACACATTCTTCCAGTTGGTTGTAGGCCTTAGAGGTGTGTTTTGCTTATGTAGTTTTATTTTTGCGTGCATACTTATGTTAAACTGAAGTTTCATGAATACAGATACTGTATAAATAATGTACAGGTACACATTTGATAAATTTTAATTCTTCCAAAAGTACTATTTTACCTACAATCAAAGTTCATATTTTACTGCTGTTTTGACTTTGTAATTCTTGTAACTGGTGCTACAGTTCGGTATATTTTTCTTAGAGCCAAATAAAGTAAAACAAAGATCAGAGATATACCTATAATAAGAACTGCAATGACATCTATTAGAAAATATTGATACCAAGTTAAGTCAGCACTGACAGATCGAAGGGAGGATCCTCCATGCCGTAACACATACTCAGTCCAAAACACAGCCCTCTGCAGTGGTGTCTCTTGCTGGTCTCTGTATATAGCTGATAATTTCTTCATATTGTCTCTGTAACTACAGTACACAGTGAATTATTTAAGAAACATATTCAAATCGTTCAAACTGAAGTTAGGTGAAATGCTCAGATGTTTTCAGTTGTCAGAGGGAAGTTCAGAAATGTCTTGTAACATGTTTCAAATCTCTATAAACATTTATTTGTTAAGATCACTGTCTGGTAGACTGTTGGTGATGATCTAGCAGTTTGATGGATTCACATACCAGGAGATAGTTATATTCACAGTAATTGCTTTGAGGACCTCAGATCTAGCATTTGTGTGTTATGTTTGAAGGTTATTATTTTATTGTGCTTTGTCCGAATGAAGTTCATACATGATACTTCTTTGTTAACCTTTCTGAAAATTTCATCTCCAAAATTAGTTTCAGTTAAATTTGGAACTGAGTACACAGAACGATAATAACCAATTTTGATTTTGGTTAATTATAATCCCCTAACTATCTCCATGGAGCAGAATCTTGCTGCAGAAGCTAACAGTCGCTCAACTGACACAATTTTCTGCCTTTTATGGAACCTAAAAGATTCATTACAGTGTTGACTAGATCTGCCATTGGTTCCTATCTGGAATCAAATGAATACAATCCACACCCTCATATTTTGTTTCTTAAGGTCCATTTTAACATTATCCTTGAGTCTATGCTCAGACCAAACTAACGGTCTCTTTTCTCTGTCTTTGACTAAAATTTTGTATGCATTTCTCACTGCAACATGTGCACTACTTGCGTCATCCATCTCAATCTTGATTCCACCCAGATATTAGGTGGTGAAGAACATAAATAATTAAGCTCCTCATTATGGAATTTTTCTAACCTCCTGTTACTATGTACTTCTCTCATAGATTGACTGAAATACTCACTGGACCGTTCTCTTATCCCTCAGCATATGCCCTTCTGTTAATGTGAAACGTGATGTTTCACACCTATACAAAAAAAGGTAAAAGTGTAGCTTTGTGAGTTTTATTTTATATTTGTTTTAACTCCTGTTAAGCTTTATTAACATCCAACTCAATGTCCAAGTTTTCCATGGCCACGATCCTATTTGTGATTTCAACATGATACTGCTCTTTATCCTTTACTTCATTTAATTTCTTGAGATTGAACCTCTCCATATGAACTCTGTGTGTTGTTTGTTTGCTCACTGCCAGTCTTTCCCTAACCTTTGCCACCACTAGGTAGTGGTCAGTATCACAATCTGCTGCCCTGAATGATTGGACATCACGTATAATTGAATGCCATCTCCTATCTATCAAAATATGGTCGATCTGATTGTGTATCTTCCCATCATGAGATGTCCAAGTAAATTGATGGATGTTACGATGTGGGAACATTGTACTTTTGACAGTAAGACTTTTTGATGTGGCAAAGTTTACTACTCTAACTCCATTGTCATTACTAATTTCATGCAAACTCTCATTCCCAATCGGTTTGAAAATGTCTTCCCTCCCTATTTTGGCATTGAAATCTCCTAACAAAATTTCCATAGGGTACTTCGGGAATTTATCAAATACATGTTCTAGTTCTTCATAGAACCTATCCTCTATGTCACCAATTTTATCTTCTGTTGGGGCATGGACATTCGTAACAGTGATATCATACCAGCGACCTTTTAGTATTATACATGATATGCTATCACTAACGAACTCTACCCTCTTAACTGCTAATATGATTCTCTTATGTACTAAAAAACCTGAACCTAATTCATGATTTTCATTCCCCATTCCATAGAAAAACGTATATTCGCCTGCTGGTGCGATGCCACCTCCTTCCCATCTGACCTCCTGTAACCCCGCTAAATCTAACTTATATTTTAAGATTTCTTATACCACTGCCCTGAGCAAACCTGCTCTATAGATACTCGTATTTCGAACATTCCAAGTACCAAATCTCATATCCATTTTCTTTAGCTTAGGTTGTTTATCCAAGGAATCCGTCCAGGTCTGAGTCTTTTTGAGAATTTTTCATGAGTTAATTTTTTATGGTGAGGAGTTGTTAGCCCCATGCCAAACCCCCAAGCTGGAGGACCACCCCTTGTCGGCTGCCCGCGACTTCTTATTCAATATATTCGCAGCTTCCCACCAAACCTGGAGGTCTCCTCCATCCGCAACCTGAGGATGCTCCATGCCGTGGTGACAAGGGACCCACCTAACATGGCTAAGAACATTACTCATTTTTATTTTAATGATGTAAGTAAACATCATCTCGTTGAGTTAAAATAATTTAAAAACAGAAATGTATAAAATTCTAGCTCACCACCTTCTACAACAAATGTTTCGTGAAAATATAATCCAATTTTACTAGTACTGAAGTTCAGTGGTGTATATATATTAACCTTATATTTGCCTGATGATGGCTATGATAGCAGAAACATGTAGCAGAGCAGAAACTAGGCACTGATCTTGATATTTGTTGTGTTGTGATGGTTGTAATAAAGAGGTCATAATAAAATAATTTACATAAATTAAAGTAAATAAACATTGAAAAAGATATAATTTTTATTATTTATCTAGATCTTACCTGTGGTTGCCAAGAACTGTATGTACAGCATCAAGAATAGTTTGTTTTGACAGTGTATCATAAACCAGCTCCACTCCGAGACCATGTGTTGCCAGTTTCACAATATTTACAAACTGATCAGCTAAGAAAGGTATCCCTACAACAGGTACTCCATGATAGATTGCCTCTTGTGAACTAAGCATTCCAGCATGTGACATGAACAGATGAATATTTGGATGTGCTGTAACAATTAACATACAAATCAACAATTATAACAGTCCAAAATTGTACATCATGACTTCGTGATTAGCACTCCTACTTTGTAAACAGGATGCCAAGATATGCTTCCAGAAATAATATTTAAATCTACTAGTCAATTTCAGTTCCACTCAATTTATTTATAACGAGGGTAAAAATTATATTGTGATCATGCTCTATAAACAAGTGAGAAACTGTGATTCTGAAGAGCTGAATCAAGGGTTTGTTTCTTAGTTGTAGTTATGATCTGCAATTGTTCAACAAATCTGATTACCAATCCATACCCCGCGTATAGTCACTCATACATGTGACAATATTTTGAATAGATTTTTGTACCTTCTTTTTAAGCTCTTCCAAGTTGCAAACAAACTTTCTTACCTAGGAACTGCTGCTACTTCTATTCTGGGTAATGTCATTGTCTGTTAAAAAGTAATTGCCATGCATTTTCCGTCTAAAATTATATTTTTTTTTACTATGTCTGCAATAGGAAACAACAAACAACAGTCTGTATGGTTCCTTGTTAGCATCACAATATATTGTCATATGATTGACTACAGACGGGATTTGGATTGATGACTGGATTTATTGAACTCTTCAACAGATCGTGAAAGGTAACAAGCACTACGTCATGAAGGTGTATGGGGAGTTGATGTATAATCCACATTTTCTTGACCTAGTTACTAACTGGAGGTGAGTGGTCAGCTTCACGTCCCCCACACCCATCGAATAGGAGGTTGGGTGGATCCCAGAGCCAGTCTGGACGACTTCTTACAGATTGTAACTACGTGTAATTGTAGGGCTCTCACTAATTCACACACTCTACAGTCCACTCTAGCACGCACTAAGTCTTCTCAGTCTGCTGTGTCTTCAACGAGCTGCTGGGTAATGTCTTCTAAGAGTGGCCGTTCCTACTGGTGGTTTACCGCCAAACAGTTGAACTTGGTGCTAAGCCTCTTGAGGATCACGACCAGGGATTTTTTTTGGACTGAACCCTTGCGGTCATAGACCATATGTAACATCATTTCTGACGAGAGGATGGGCCTTTCTCTTATGAATGGGCGTCACTTTTGTCAATCGTACGTATCACACATATAGCATTTTACTGAAAATTTTTCCTCATTCCCTACATACAAGTCCTCTGTCAGTCCAGACTTTACAAAACAGATCATGCCTGTCTTATCTCATGTTACAACAGCAACTTAGTCAGTTGAACCTTCGTAAGCTTGATTTCCATCATGTTTAAGCCTCTTATATTTCTCATGTCTGGCTTCGACTTGCCCTATGCTGTGAACATGTTCATTCTCATAATTTTGTATGACTTCTGCTTGATGCCTGCACAATTTTATTTTGTAATTGTATACATATGGAAAGTTGAAGGCCATGTGTGTACATCACTGATCGGCATGTAACTTTGGGAATTTCCAGTTGTGCAGAGAAACTTATTTTGCAGGCGCTGCAATTTTAAGATGCAGGTGTCTGCCGCAAGTTCACATGCGGTGTAAGCATAATCCATTACTGATCTAGTCAGCGCTTTGTGGAGGATTAGTACAATGAAAGATGTTAAACGCTCACTTTTGATAGGGAGTAGATTCTAATAAATATTCTGAAGGTCTTGGCTTCAGTCATTTCTGTGTGTAGTCCCAATGCAGTCCTCTTATCTAAGATTACACCGATATATTTTACATGAGTGATGAAGGGGATAATCCTTCCATTCAAGTAAAATGATCCTCATGGGGCCTAAGTCTATGAGAAAAGTAGATGGCCCAAGTCTTATCTTCATTGATTTTTACGTTCCAGCACTCACACCAGGTCCCAGTAACACTGAGAATTCGTTGTTGCTCTTTGAGAACCTAACTCTCTTTTCGGTCTGTCACATATATATGGGTGTCATCATAAAAGAGACCTAGAAAGACACAAGTGGTTTGGAGAGTATCATTTATATACATTGTACAGTGTGGGGGAGATGATGGAACTTTTTGGCACCCCTGCTTGTATATCCCTTGGGGTGGACATTTCACCTTCGACCGAGACTCTGAATTTTCTCTGAGATAGAAAAAAGCTAATAACCTTCATTAGATTTACAGAAAATTTTAATTTAGATAATTTATACAGCAAGCCAAGGTGCCATGTTTTATGAAAGGTTTCTTCAATATGCAAGAATACCTCAACCATAGACATATTGTTATTGAAATTTAATGTTACATGGTCCGTAAGCCTCACACATTGAAAAGTGGTGCTGATATTGTAGGATGATTTTCTTTCTATCTTACGAGCATATATTGCGGCTGTTTTCGTGTCCCACTGGGTGTGTCGCTAGCTTAGTGGTGGGTATCTAGTGTTGCTTTGTGTTCCTTGTACAAGGAATATCAGAATTCAAAATGATGATGATGATGATGATAATAATAATAATAATAATAATAATAATAATAACAACAACAACAACAATGATGTGCCTTAAGGAATTCTATTTGACCAAGTGAACGGTGCAGTAGACTCCTTTAAAAAAATGTGTTTTCTGAAGATGGCCTTATGTGGCTGAAACAGGTAGCACAAACATTGTATGTACTCATATATAATGTCACGTGTTGGGTATGTCACGCGACAAATAACTTTACGTGGGTCTCGGGTTTAGCAAATCTTTATTGGACACTCACACTTACACACATTACAATTATTATCATTTGCAACATCACTTGACTTCTGAACCAGTATTCCAATGCGACGTCTCAACTATCCTTCGCCTTGGTTGGCTCTCAACTGTCTCTGGCGGCGGCTATTCCAAGACTGACTTCTTGCTGTCTTTTTTTCTATATCATATTGCGTCTAGGTTCCAACTGACTTGGCAAATGCCTTCAACCCTTTCTATAACCTCAGCCGCTGCTATGCAATAGACAGTCGTTATAACCGTGGAGACTCATCTCCGGGGAGATTCGGCGTTCTCTATGCAACCGCTCACTGTTAGAATTACAATATCGCTATTGTTACTTCCTATGCAACGGTTTGTTCTAGCGTTTCCATAGAAGTAACCCTTCTGGATTCCTAACATGTGACAATATTCTTAATAATTTTATTGACATTTTAAACGTTTAAGAACATCTAGTAAATTAAGTGTGAATTAGTGTTGCTAAATTAATATTGTTGCATTATTAATGGAAAACAAGACTGTAAGTTATCACTACACCACTTTGTCCTGCCTGTGCACTCACCTTCAGGACGGCCCTCAGTTCAGTCAGTATTACTGTCTGCATGCCGTAAAGAGCACTAAAAGTAGCTTCCCACCTAGAGCTTTGAAATTATTTGCCATTTTCTTCCGCGCTATTCACAGCAGTGGTCTACTGAGAGATTTCTCCCACTTTAGCCAGTGTGCATCCGGAAAAATTGTACTCAATGACAGAAGCTGCTTCTGGGTATTTGTTCATGATGGCATGACATTTAGATTTTAACGCTGCTAATTTCTGTGTCCAGTATTTTCAGAATCCCGGTATTGGGACATCCGCCATCTTGGTGTAAACTCAAGTTCACCATGCTGTTCATTTTTCTCACTAACATACATTAACTGCAACAGCTAAACTTATACTTCTCTCAATCTCTTCTTTCGATTACAAGTTAAAGTCAAAGTCAAAGTTATATTACAACCGAAGGTCAGTCAGCCAGTCAGTGTTTGTGCCAAGATTCTGCTGAGGTAAAAGACCAGCCTCTAAGCGGACCCAACAGAAAACATAATCTCTTCCAGTTCTTCTCTATTGCATGATGTAGCTATTGGTGCGGACCACATAGAAATCGCCATTCTCAGAAGCGCTCCCATTAGTTACGTTGCGTGACGTATTCCATTGTTGCATAACCGTTCATGGTTCCCTAAACTAGTAATGGAGGTTTCTTCTGATTAAACTATTCCGGGTTTCGCCAGATATGTCACCATGTATTAGTTAAGACATAAAATAAAACATAACACTCAAAATAAGGTATCCAAGTATACACCTACTCATTTCATTCAAAATTTGAGACAGGGAATGAGGTTTCAAATCTCATCAAAGACCTTGCTACAATAATTGCATATCACTTTAACAGAAAAGGCTAATACAGATTAGCAAGATTATGGGGAAATTCATAATATTATTGTGTCCACATAGGACATAGGAAACACAGGGAAATTTCATTCTGTATATATGGGACACCAGTAACAAGAATGATAAAAAACTGTAACAACAATGGTAATTGTGGTGATTGTGGTGGTGGTGGTGGTGATGCTGATGATAATGATGATGAGGTACACCGGAGAAAAATGTTAAGGAGGAGGAGGAAGCGGAAGTGAGAGGATATTAAAATGGAGAATTAAATTTAGTGTGAGGATGCAAACTGAATTCAGCTGGCTATGAAATATGTTGTACTGTTAGCTTTGGCATCAGTTTTGCTTGCCCTAAGATTTTATCATATATTTGTTAATTCGATGTTCTTAATATTATACAGTACCTAGAATATCGTTCTGAGGCAGCCATTTTCCCAGCATCACATTCTTGGGTTGACCCGGTAATGTGTCTGACTCCCATTTCCACAAAACTCTTTGAGGCAACTCTGAAAATGCATCTAAAAATGCTTTTAACTTTACAGCTGACATCTTGTCACTCCTGACGTTTGTACCAAGGCTAAAGAATATAGCACCATTGTTGGCGTTATCCAGAAAATTTTTCAAATCCTGAAATCAAATGCAATTGATTCACTGAAGAGTGTGTCATTATTTATTATATAACTATTAAATGACAAATCAGATATGTTTAGTGTAGTCTTACTTTCCCCTTATTTAAGATAACAGCGCTCATCAGTAGTATTAGCAGCAGCAGCAGTAGTAGTAATAATAGTAGTAGTAGTAGTAGTAGTATGTAGCCTATGTATGAATGTATGTATAAATCAGTCAGCTGGTAGATCAGAAGATAGACCAAGTAAGTTGGTTGAGCACTAATATATCAGACTTCCATTTGGAAGACACCTGGTTTTAATTACAGCCAAGGTTCCATATAACGTGACTTCATCAATTCTGTTCATTTTTTGGGCTCTATAATGTGCAATAAATGTTATTTTTATATATGTGAACAGTTATCTTTCTTGTAGCCTTTATTACGGTTCATTGGTACGTCTCTTAACAACATTGTACCCATTATATTGTAACGTGTTTCGTTACTGAATATGCCGTTCGGATTGTTAATTGGTTTATTAACAACCTACAAGTAACGACTACAATTAATTATCACACAGTTGTGGGGTTTCACACTTTATAATCCTAATCGCAATAATCTGTTTACACTGTTTGCGGGGTTTCACGATTTTTAACCCTATTCGCAAATCAATTCACTCTGTCTAAAGTAGTCTACACGTTTACAGTACGGGAGCTATGTAAGTGTCCCTGTATCACACACTCCCAATTACACAACTACACACACTTCCAATTAATTCTCAGTTATCACAAACTGTCACTGATTATCACACTTTTACTGTCTCCGTCGACGGCTATATTTCAACTCAACTCGTAGGCTGCTGCCTTGAGAACTGTTGATCACACACTGGCTCTCGCTTGCTGCTTAGCCGGCTTTTATTCCATTCGCTGTTACCTGCTGCCTGCGTCAACAGCGTTGTTGCGTGCCACGTCACAGTAGGAACCGGTGCCATGTCGTCGTGTTGCGTCACCGCGCATTGCGCGTTACATCACCGTGGGGAGAGTGGCGGGGCAATGACTCACCTATTACCATAGTAACGAGAGCGCTATGTTACCGCCACATACCGCTGGGGAGGTGGGGGTCCTCTGGTGCGCAACATGTCACAATATAAATACATTAATGTACAGATATCTGGATGATTCTGCACAGGAAGCGATGTGCAAGAAACTTTAAAAAATAAAGAATTTGTAATGCAGTAGCTCACAAACACTCTGGTAGTTAGTTTCACAAGACTTGGGCATTGAACGGCAAGGATAAATTTGAATCATAGCATCCCAGATTGAATTCATGAAATGGATTGCAATATACAAGTACATAAGAATGGACAATAAAGAAAATGAAGACATTTCAGAATTAAGGACTGAGCAGTATCATATGGCAATTAATCTTGCAGGGCCAAAATACATTTTTTCTAATTAATGATAGAGTAAAAAACCTACTGGTACAATAAACAAAGTGCAACCATGAGAGATACTATTTAATATTTACTTACACTTGGCAGTTCTTTTCCTGGTTTAATATGCATTCCTCCAACTGGTATCATTGCTGGCACCAGAGGTCTTGGAAAATCCACGCTGAAGTGTGTGTTGACCATCACTAAACTGATATTCTTCTCAATTTCACTAGGTAAGGGTGCAGAATTTCCAAAATATTTCTGAGCAATGTTATCCATATTTGGTAAGTGGTGGAAAGTTCGATAATAAACGATAACATTGTGAAGCACAAAATTGACCATTCTCTGAAGAAATGTCATATGATCTGTAAATGGCAATATATATGAGCTAGTGAAAGACAGAATTTGTGGGTTACCCACTATGGTATTAAACCAAGGTGGACTTCCATAAGCCGTGATCGCAATCACAGGTGGGTTATTGAATAATGGGACAAACCCCAAAAAGCATTCTTCAACTCCCAGATCTATAATAATCACATCAAATGTTTCTTTTCCCTGTAATGCCATTAGTTTCTTTGCTCCTTTAGAAGCTATTCCAAATTCACATGCATCCTGACCCCACTGAAACCAAATGAGTGAATTTTCAATGAAGGTTTGAGTACTCATAGATTCATAATTAAATCCGGAATCATTTATTCTCTCGTAGGCTTCTTCAATAACAATATCTGTATAGTTAGCAACTGGGTGCTTCTCTGGATCAGGACTAATAACGGTGACCTCGTGGCCTCGCTCAGCAAGGGCCAACATGAGGGCGCGGTTCCAGATGTGGTGACTCGGAGAAGGTGTTGGCATCAGGCCCAGAATCTTGGCAGCAGAAATATCATCTGTTTTCCATCCAAAGAGGAAAAGTAGTGATAGCCAAGTTCCCATAGTTTTGCACCTATTAAAATGCGAAAATATGTGTGTTATTAAAGAAGACTGGAAAGTGTATACTGTATTTATTGTACAGTAGCACTATCAGTGGTGTTCTTTGAAGTTTAATAACATTAATGAAAGTTTCCATATTGAATTTAAACAAAATCTGCGAAAAGTTTGTGGGATATATGGAAAAGTCCAGTCATGACCTTATTTAAACAAGACTATGTTATTGATCAATATGGCTGAAAATCAGAATTTCCCAACAATATTTCGTGAAAGTCTCTCATATCAGTTTTCGTCAAAATATGAAACTTTGTACGGGATGCATGGAAAACAACACTTACAGTTTTTAACCTCATCCTCTTATGAATAAATATTGGAAATCTCCCATAATAAATTTTAACACAATCTGTGAAACACTGTATGGGATGCTTGGAAATTACAATTATGGCCCATGTAAACTGCAAGAAGTCTCCTATATCGAATTTTGACAAAATCTATGAAGCTGTTAAAGGAATATTTTCATGTATAATCTAACATAAACCAAGCTTCTATGTGCATGAATGTGGCTGAAAATGGAGCTTGACAACTTTCAGTTAAAGTATTCCATGCTGAATTTGAATATCTCTGTGATGGTTTGGGTACTGATAGTGGGTCAAAGTTCTTTGATGAGAAGGGCTCTTCCTTGCTTGGTTATATTTTTGTTTTATTCATTTAATCTCCTACTTGGTTTTCTTAGTTCCAGACATTTATGACCTCAGCATAGGACGTTATACTTTTTAACTTTATAATAATAACTGAATAAAGGGATGTTTGGTTATACTTATGATAGTATTTGAATGAGAATTCAAATTAAGGATTTAAGGGCACCTTATTACAATAATGTTCAAAGGTCCACGTGCATAATTTCATTACACTCCAAACTTTCACACTGTTAGCAGTACATGTAATTTTCAATTTTCTGACCTTGGTTGGAAAACCATAAGGGAAGGGACCACTTGGATGACATAGTCATACATGGGAGGATAGTATTAAAATGGATCTGAAAACCAGTAGGAGAGTGCATTGACTGGATTCATCTGGCTTAGGCTAGGTACCATTGGTAAGATCTTGTGGATACTGTAATGAACCTTTGGGTTCCATAAAAGGCTAGGATTTTCTTAATTAACTGACCAGCTGTTAATAGATTCTCAAGAAGGAAAAATTACTTGTTATAAATGATAAAACAACTCCATCCAGTGTGACTGTTGAAGTTTTTACTACTACAATTCTTAACACCCTTACATGTTTCGGTCCCTATAGACCATCATCAGAAGGACATCGATACTCTTTGGAAACCACTATTACAGTGGGTGTTCTGAATGTTAAAATATATACACATACAATGTTTGTAATGCACAATATATACAAAATCCAAAGTTTTCACAACTACAGCGGTTGTCTTGGTATATTAAAGTTTTTTAAAACTCTTGTTGTTAAAGTAAAAATTTATAAACCAAATAGGTTCCTGTCCCTTCTCTTATCGCCTTTCTTGACGGGGGCCTGTCTTTCTTGAGAAGGAGGTTCTGCAAATATATTATGGGTATTATATTATTTCAGCAACCCTATTATATATATATTTTTTTAAGGAGTTTGTTTCTTCATCCTATCTTTGATATCATCCTGTGATTGTTTGTCGTGTGCTGTATTGTTTTTACTGTTCTAGGGTGTGTTGCCCCTCGTATTTATACTTCATGTGTCTGTGATGTTAATTTGGGAGTGTTCTCATGTTGTATTATGAAGTGGAACATGTTATGTTGGTTATTACTTTCTTTTGTGTGTTTTTGTTCTTCTATCAATTTGTTGAGTTTATTAAAGTGATATATATATATATGGAAGTCTTTTTTTATATTCATGATGCTTCCTTTTTTGGCTTTCTCAATCATTTCCATGATTACTGCCATTACTGATGGCGTTTGTTTAGTATATGTTGGGCAAATGCTGATTCATCTTTGTTTAGTCTTATGTTTCTTATGTGTTCTTTCTACCTCGTTAGATTTCTACTAGTTTGGCCGATGTATACTTTTTGGCAGCTTTGGCATATTATTTTGTATATCCACTTTGTTCGTAGGGGTTTGTTTCTCGTTTTTCATTTATTAGTTTACCTATTGTGTGGGTTGTTTTGAAGGCTATCTTTATGTTGGTGTTTTTGAATAGTTTTGTGATTTTTTGTATGTAATTTCCTGTGTAGGTAAATGTGACCCATTTTTGTTCCTTTTCAGGCTTTATTATTTGGATAACTTATCTTTTGTTTAAGTTTGTTATGTAGTTGTATGATGTCTTCCTTTATATAGCCATTATTTAGTGCTATATTAATAACATTATTTAACTCTTTGTTTTAGCATTTTCCTCGAGGGGTAGTGTGAGAAGTCTGTGTATCCAATTTTTGTATGCTGCTAATTTTTTATCTTTAGGGTGGCATCATTTATTATTTATTGTTATGTCTGTCATTGTGGGTTTTCTGTATATTTCTATTTCTATTTGTCCTTGTCTGTTAAATAGGTTTAAGTCTAAGTAGGCTATTTGGTTGTTTATTTCCTCATTTATTGTAAACTGCAAGTTTTATGTTGTGCATCGAAGTGTTCGAGGAGGCATTGTGGGGTTAATTTTGTCTGATTATATATTATGAAGATGACATCTACGTATCTATTATAGTATTTAATTTTTTTCATTTTCCAGCAGATGTTTTATTCTGTTTTGTTCTAGGTCTTGTAGGAAGATTTCTGCCATAGTACTTGATAGGGGCCAGCCAATGGCTATGCCAGATCTTGGTTTGTAATATTTTTCGTTATATTGAAAATAGTTTTGATTCAGTATCATCCTAAGTATGGGCATGATTTCTTTTATAATGCTTTTGTTTACTTGGGTCTGAAAAATGGCTCATTCTACAAAAACAATTTTGCATTCCCCAGTGTTGTGTAAAATAAAGTGAGAAGATGATCCTGAATAGTAATTTGGGAAGATGTGGTCATTGTATGGTTCAAGGAACTGTACCATCATTTGCACGAGATAATGGGGAAAACGTCAAGAAACCGTAATACCATCTGAATACTAGACAGAGGTACTGCTGCATAAGTCCTCTTTTTTTTTGGTATGTTTTCTATTGTGTTTCATTGACAGTCTTACATCCTCAAAGGCTTAAGAAGTCGAATAAGCTGGGAAAATATTACGAATTGTCACAAGGTTAGAATTTTTAAGGAGGCAGCCGTTGTCTACTTCAGGATACCTCTCCGGTATTGGTATGGATAGTAAGAAAAGCCACAAACCTACTCAGTCCAGATTCCCTGCAATAAGGCCGAGATTCGAGTCTGACCTCCCAAAGTCCAGTGCTTGTATATCAACCTACACATCTTTTAAATGGGATCAAATTAAACGAAAAGCTGGAAGTGCAGGACGTTTCACAGTATTGCCTCTACTTCTGGATAATTTCCTCAACAGTATTTTTATATGTGCAACTGTGAATATTAAACAATTCAACATGAAAATGTAAAACTGGCAAGAACTAGCATAAGACGTGTAAAACAATTTGTTTTGACAAATCTGTGCAAGGACATCAGATGTAGAATCCGATAAACCTTTAGCGGTTTTCGAATTTAAAAATGGCAATATAAAATCCCATATGTTAACTATTTCGAAAGCCGCAAGATTTATGGGAAAGTTTCAGAAGGTTTCATTTTTTTGGAAATTTTATTTGAAATGTGTTTTACCTCGACAACTATTTAAGCTTGAGATGCATGCTGAAATATGAATAGGCCCTCATGTAAAATACCTGTTGTTGTTACTGATTTTAGCTAAAATAGGAATCTAATTAAATCTTCTTGTGAAAACACTCAGTATCACATTTCATGAAAATCCGTTCGGCGGTCCTTGAGTTTTTACATGCAGACATACTAAATGTGATGAAGCTAATATGAGCCTATTTCCAAATTTTCCTTCTGAATATAAAGCGAATCTGCATCAGGAGACATAAAATAAAACAATCTTAAATAAATGCGCAAGAAAGAAAGTAAATAAAGTCATCCCTTACATGGTTTAGAAGTGATGATGTGCTGCCTCACCATACAACTTCCACTGCCATAATAATATTAAAACTTAAATTGGTAACACGAAATTATTCCGTCCTTCAGCATTAATTCACGAACGTTATTATATAAGTGGGTAAATTCTCGTTGCATGTCACTGCTGATGACGGAAGCACAGCATGATGAGAAAATTGCTCAGTAAGGGGCCAAAATTGTAAAGGAGTGTGGAGAGAGAAGAGTATGAACAAGCGCACATTTTCGCTTTATGTATTTGTCATATAACGTGCTTACACGACGAAAAGATTATGCCTTTATTCAAAATAGGTTGAATGAAAGGAGAGTGTGAATTATAGTTTTACATACAACGCTTTTCCTACACTAAAACCTCCATTGTAATGGTTAAAACCTATGCTTCATATTCGGGAAACCTCAGCTTAGAATCTCCGCCCATACTAATACCTGAGAATCTCCATGTTATTCCTGTCCCGTCATGCAAATATTGGGGTAGTTCTTTCAAACAGGCCACCACTGCGTCCTACCACATTCAGGGCTACACGCCTTCAGTTTATCTGTGCAGTTTATCACGTGTGACGTCATGTCTGAGCGATAAACTATGTCAACTGCGCAGTTTAGATCGGTTTTCATCATCATCATCATCATCAGTAATCTGTCAAGACGACAGGTCTACAGTCTCTTCCAAAACAATTCCTCCATTTAATGTGATCTAGAGCTTTCTCCTTCAAATGACAGTATCCTCTTCTGTCCCTAAGGTCATCCAGCATCTTCTTACGTCTTCTTCCTCGTCTATCCGTCCCTCTATCTTTCCTTCGATAACTTATTTTAGAAGGCAGTTTCTGCGTAAAATATGACAAATCAAATTAGCCTTCCGTTTTCTTATTTCGTGTAGGATATTCCTCTGCTCACTGACTCTAATTAACACTTTGTGGGAACATCCCACATTATCACGCATTTCTGCAACGCTCGCTCTTCACATCACTTTTTCACCATCACGCGCGCTAACCAACCAGATTGCTTCAAACGTTCATATTTATACTGGGATCGCTCCTGGCCCGCATCTACGTCATTACGCGCGCTAGCCAATCAATTCTGCCTCCTCACTTTCGAGTTTGGCTCCACCCCACCGACCAGCGTATAAAAAGGAGCGATTCCAAAGCCGAGTTATTCAGTTCAATTCAGTCCGACTGCAGTCTACAATCAAGCCACACAGCAAGCAACTTCAGCCAGCAGGCTTCGTCGCCAGCGCTCGGTCTTCGGAGACATCGGCAGGCTGCGCCAGGCACGACTGCCTCGGCTCTCCGGCGCTCTCACACCCGACTCACTGGGGCACCGCGCCTGGACTCGCCGGTGGTCGTGTTACGGTCCGACTCACTGGGCTTCTGGCGTAGCCACTGCCTCATGGCTCCTACGACCGCGCTCAACGACTAGCCTTTTCACCAGCCATTCACCGTAACTAGCCTTTCTCCTTACCG
>NW_019723305.1:644097-645303 GCF_002891405.2 Cryptotermes secundus
CTAGAGGAACATGAACTGCTGCCGTTTCTCATACCAATTAGACTTCCACTATTTGAGGATGTTCGAGACTCCATGTCGAGCGAATTTTGATAACAAACAGGCGGTTGATTGTTGATATAACTACTAGAATGTCTTCTTAAGAAATTGTGCAAATAACAACACGCTAGAACTATGGCATTGACCTTAGTTGGCGATAGATTGATGGGTTTTTGAAATATTGTAAATCTGGAAACTAAAATTCCAAAAAAATTTTCAACAATTCTTCTTCCTCTAGAAAGGCGATAGTTAAAAATGCGCCTTTCATGATTAAGCACAGAAAAAGAATAGGGTTTCATGAAATTATCTTGTAACTGGAATGCCTCGTCCCCAACAAAGCCATACGGAGCAGTTTTGTTACTTCCTGGAAGGTGCTCGGGAAGTGGAATATTCAGTTCACCTTTTTTGAGACTGTCGTAGAAAGCCGTGTTTTTAATAACGCCTCCATCAGAAATTCTTCCATTTGTTCCAACATCAGCCAACAAAACTTCGTAGTTTGCATCAACTATTGCCATCAATACAACGCTGAATGTTCCTTTATAGTTGAAGTAACGAGAGCCGGAATTCGCAAGGTTTTTTTTATCTGAATGTGTTTTCCGTCAACTGCACCAAGGCAGTGCGGAATTTACCATTTTTCTTCGAAATCATGAGCTACTTGTTTCCACTCTTCTTCACTTTTAGGAAGCTAAAATCAGAAATTAAAATAACTATTTAATTATTTAATTTAATAATGATTTAGGTAACAGATATTTATGTTTTTGTTATAGGCTGCCCCATCTTCTCCATCAACTTCTGCAGGACCTACACCCACAGTCAATTCGTTTGCACCGTTTGCACAACCTAGCAGAAAGAGAAAGTCGGCCCCTTCATCACATGATCTCCTTACAAAGGCCACGCGGTATTTGGAAGCTGAAGACGATGAGTTTTTGATATTGGAAAAGGGATACGCTGTGAAATTAAGGAAATTAGCTCAGCAACAGCTAATGTTTGTTGATAAAGTAATCAGTGAAACATTGCTTGATGGTCAACTGGGCCGTTTAACCAGAGGCAGCTATCTGGTTCACCCATCAGGGCCTTTATCCACTTCATCACCATCTCCCAGTTGGAGTTCGAATTCGTACTCTCAACATTCTGAACCCCAAACGGCAAGGACTCTGCTGGAGGGATTCT
>NW_019723305.1:645586-695451 GCF_002891405.2 Cryptotermes secundus
AAATTTTGCAGTGCTTTCCGTATTGCCACGCATGTTTCTATTATTATCTCTCCGAGTGCCTGAGGAGATACTCTCATTGAAAATGTCAAATCTTGAAAACTTCTCCCAGTTGCCAGGAACCGAAGAGTCGCAATCAGTCTCACATGCGGTGATATTGCTTCTCTCAAGACTGTGTCCTTTTTTCCCAATGAGGGGAACAACTTTGCTCAATAAAATTTGAAATGCATTTTCGTCCATCCTTAGGTAATTTTTATAATCGTTAATTTCCCCTCCTTCTTGTAACTCATTCAGTAAATGGTAATCACTGGGCAAAACGCTTCTTTGCAGATACCAATCTTTGCACCAACATTCACGGCGTTTTTTTCCTTTTGCCTTCTTCTTCTAGCAACACTGCAGCAATTATGCAACAAACTGCAGCTCTTCTTTTTCTGTCACCCATTGAACTTTATTTATTTTAGAACACAACCAAACCTGTCGAAAGTGAAGAGAGAACTGAAGAAAAATCGGACTGAACTGAGGCAAAAACTGAAGGTATCCTACACACCTTCAGTTCAGATAAATGTACAGATTTTCACACAGTTATTTACGACAGATAACTGCACAGATAAACTGAAGGTGTGTAGTCACAACCATCATTCAGTCACCCTACCATTCAACGATAAGTGAGCAATGGAGTTGAAAGAGCCTTGTTAAATAAACGAGAATCGATTAAAAATACTGTATCCTGAGATATAGCGTCGAGTAGCCCGTTGAAAGTTAACCCATGTTTCGGAGGAACGTATCGCTTCTACCTTTATGGTCGCAGAATAATCTGAGCAAGAAACCAGAGCTAAAGCAGGTGGCAAGCAGAACTCCTTTGTAAGAACTAACAAAACAGAATAGAAAGCAAACTATGTACTAATTTAATTCTGCATGCGATGATTTATATTGCGTCAAGTAAAGAGCCAGTTTCACAAAATGTTCCATGAAAATATATTGCTAACAATAGATGATTGAAAGCTTCCCATACCCTTGACATCTTTCAGTTCGAAGGACTTACCGTCCGCCTGAAAATACGTGGTTCTTAAAAAAAATCCCAGTAGCTTCATGATGGCCTCGAATTGCGAGGTAGACCGTTCTTCTAATATTTTATCGTTATTTAGCTTATTTCTGATGATTTATAGCGCTTCGTCTACTGGTACATTAGTTAAAAGTCTAGCAAAAACAGAGCTAACGAGGGTATCTAGAATGTAAAGGTTTACGGACTTCAACGATGGTATGAAGTGTCCCCAAATTCTTTACGAAATTTGTTGACTTTCTAGCAAAGGGTCTCAATAATATTTGAAGAAAACCAATCAGGGTATAGCCAGGGTAACCACTAAAACTCTATAGGTCTCAGAGGAATGTCTGTGTGTGAATCTTGAGAGCCCATACAGATGTAGAAATTTACTATATTAAAGTCAGACGTATAGGGAATTGTTATAACATTATGACTAAATTAAAATTAAACAAAATCTTTAGGGTTCATTCGCGAAAAGCGGGATGGAAAGAGTTCCGCAACAGACGGCAAAATGAGTCTGCAGAATTGCCTGTGAATGTGGAAGAAGCTACATTGGCGAAACAGACAAACCTCTAACCACGTGACTTCGTGATCATAAGCACAATCTCGAAGAGAGTCTTCTACAAAAATAAAAATTAGGCAAATATGCCTATGAAGAGGGTCATAGGGTAGGCCGGGATGAAGCCAGAATTTTGGAGATTGAAAGTAACAGCAAGTAAAGAAAGTAGGAGGTATCGGCCCACATGGCATGCTTAGCCAGTCCAATCAGCCAATCCAGTCACGACTTTCCTCCCATTTGAGTCCCCTTTACCAGCAATGAGGTCAGCAACTCACAGATGAGATCATGGATTTCTACAAGATTTTAATCCCGAGGGACCAGAGGGAGGTAAAAAATGGTTTCACAACTTTCTATAATTAAACTTGCGCATTGTGTTTTGAAGACTCAATTTATCGACGAGGTTTCTTGCTTTAGATTTTCACCTTCTTTTCTCTATTAGCTTCAGGTTTGTGCATGCTTTTTCACAATTATGTGAAATTTTTCCTAGTACCTTCCATTGACGAATCTTGGTCTCAGGTTTTTATGTAGCTTTATTTATACTGGCATACGTTGTCCAGTGATTGGGGTTAGCTCTTTCTAACGATACCTTCCACACCCCTAGCCGGACGGAAACAGATCCAGTTTCCGAAAAGCTTTCTACAATTCCAGATGATGGACAAAGTACAAAAACCCGATAATTCCGACTGAGGGCTTTCACATCTATTCCGTCATCCTTACAGGATTCCGAAGGTTTTCAACGCTCTACTGTGCTAGAAAGGTAAGGTAAAATAATCTCTGTGCTAAACGAATTAAGCACTACGCCATGAAGGCGTATGGGGAGTGAATGTAAAGATCTACATTTTCTTGACCTCGACACTAGCTGCAGGTGAGTGGTCAGCTTCACGTCCCCGCCGCTTTACCCCTGGGAAAGAGCACCCGGTACCCATTGGATAGGAGTTTGGGTGGACTCCAGAGTCGGTCTGGACGATTTGAAGAAGCGAAAATTCTTGACCCTACGGGACTCGAACTCCGACCCCTCAGTTGTCCAGCCCGTAGCAAGTCGATACCGACTACACTAACCCTGCTCCACTGTGCTGGAGCAAGTTTCATTTCTTCGGAAACCAGAAATTGAGTTGTTTATTTTTACTCCTTTATCGTATTGTAGTTTTGAGGATTGCTGCCATTTCGAGGTTACTTTATTCATTTTCTATTTGTGACATACTGCATAAGTTTGTTTTAGTTGTCTTTGGTTTGATAGTGCCACGTGCGATAAGCTGAACGAACTGCCACACTGTTTGATACCTCGGGAGCTCGAGAGACTTATGTGCGCTCTAGTGGTCGTGTTCCTATATTAGATTTAAGATCAACATCGGAACCGGAACTGGATGTCGTACAACGCCTACAACCTTTGACGACAAGAAAAGGCAACAAAGTACATATCTGAAATGGCAGTGTAAGTGCGTGAAAATTATTGCGTTCAATTTTGTAAATAAGTTCAGCTGTTCGATTGTGATATAGAAGTGTAGAGACGGTGGCAAGGAACACTGCGAGACATGTTATTGAATGTGTAGGCGGCCTTGTTTAATATTTCACAATAAGTATGGCCTAAAATTTATGAAAATTTGTATGGGGAGCAAATAAGACGTTGCCAGTGGTGTTCCGAAACATTGTACTAGTTTCGTAGTATGCCTAGAGGTGAAGTCTTATGTTACGGTACAGCAGTACGTAATTCAATCTTTTCAAAATGTAGTAGTAGTAGTAGTAGTAGTAGTACCAGCAGCGATGGTGGTAGTTGTAGTAGTAGTAGTAGTAGTAGTAGTAGTAGTAGTAGTAGTAGTAGTAGTAGTAGCAGCAGCAGAGCGGTTGTGATGATGGTAGGTCTGTAAGTCGAAGCCTGTGCTGTAGAAATCCAGAAGGTAGGTTGTTAGATTTTGATGGTTTCCTTCCTCCTGTTTCTGAGAAATTTTAGTTCTCTTCTTAACACTAACAGAACCATATCTTGATGCAAGACTGCTGCTTAGTTTCTTAATTTTTTTAAAGTTAAGCAGTGGATGTGTTGTCTTTGGATTCTGAAAATAGTCCGAGAGCACATTAAAGAAAGAGGCCTGCTTAACGCAAGCCGTCACAGCACAACAGTGCAATGTATGATGCTGACAGACCATGTGACCCTTAATTTCAGTAATAGTATGTCTACGGCCACTGGGTTCTTGGACACCGAAAAACCCTTTGATATCACATGCCACACTGGCTTGGTATATAAGTTATCTAAATTGGAATTTAGACAGAGTCATAGATCAGAATTGAGTGAGTCCTAGGCATTCATGGAAGAAGGATTAAACCAAAGATTTATTGTTGTTACAATTGATTGGACAAGGAGTGATCAATAAATCCAATTAAGTCACCCATACATGTGACAATATCGTTCATTTGCATATTCTTAGAATTGCTTCAGAATTTTAAGGAGACCTTAATGATTTAAATTGCTTTATGGTTTCAAGCCATCTTTAATAATAAAAAAAAATGATGCTTGCCATGCTTCATCTGAAATCATTACAGAGAGACAAAGAACGTGAATTGGTGAAGGTTAGTATATTATTTTACAAAAGATTCTTCTCGCACTAGTAAACTAATAATTCCAGCAAAAGCAAGACATTAATTACTGTGATTACTAAGAACCAACAAAGTGCTGAGGAGAAATTTCATGCCGCATGAGTAAGAACCTGAATATAAACGATGTTAGAACCATAGATCATCAGTTTTATGATAGTTTAATATTCTAGAGTTAAATAAGATCATAATGTTCAAACAATTCCAAACTTGCCTTATAAGGTACTCAAGGTATCATTGAATTTGTGAAAATGGAGAAAACCTTGAGTTTTGAAAATTTGCAGTTTGAGTAAAAGAAGAATGCATAATGCAATTTTAATTGTTTAGTAAGTTGTAGCCAAATTGGATGTTTTCCATTTTGCATTGGCAGTGGTCTGTGATGAACTAATGGCGTGTTGATCAACCCACAGTGAGATAATTATCCATGTGGTAAAGTCTAGTTTTAGATTGGAAAGTGTGATATTCTGTTGCCCAGCCCTGTGGCCTTTGCATAAAGTAACATAGCTTAAAAACGTGGGTATAAGAAGGAGTCACATGCAGAGGAGATACACAGTGATTAGCTTGAGGTGTCACAAATCACAATTCCAGAAGATGCAAGGTAAAGTTGTCCCTGTGTTTAACTAATTAAGCACTACACCATGAAGGCATATAATAGTGGATTTATAGACCCACATTTTCTTGACCTTGACACTGTTTGGAAGGGAGTGGTGAGCTTCATGCCCTGGCTTCTTTACCCCCAGGGTAAAGAATAGGATAGGAGGTTGGGTGGACTCCAGAGCTGGTGTGAGAGACATGGAGAAGTGAAAATTCTTGACCCTACTGGGACTCAAAACTCCAACCCTTCCATCGTCCTGCCAGTAGCAAATTGCTATACTGACTGCACTATCCTGGCTCACATTCCATAAGAATGAGACAGGTAATATTGGAAGATTTGAGCCACAGAATAGTGGAAGGTTCTCTTCAATAATGCAGTTACGTATTTGAGTCAAGTTTTAAAGGACCAGTAAGTCTTTCAGCATCCTAATGAGTGCGACAGCACTAGTGCAACCAATTGTATACCACAGACACATTGAATTATCGTGGTGTAATGTTCATATTGTCAAGAAGGACAGCTGCTATTATAAAATCTCTAATTTTGTATTTAATTTTTTTATGCGCTTATTGGAGTTGATTGCCTCTGTGGTCTAGTGGTCAGCGTTCCTGGCTACAGATCCAGAGGTCCGGGTTCGATTCCCGGTGGTATCAGATTTTTTCTGAGAAGTGGATCAGGAATGGTGTCCACTCAGCCTCGTGATGATAATTGAGGAGCCGTTTCAAGGAAATAGCGGGTGCGGTCTAGAAAACCGAAATTAATGGCCGTGGGGATTCGTTGGGCTGACCACGTGACACCTGCAAAAGTTGGCACTAAACTTCGCCGATAAGTGGCGGTTGCTCGGTTGGTATAGTTCTTTTGCAGACTAAAATTTCGGAGTTTTTTTCTTCTTCTTTTGTATTGGAGTCTGTAAAGAGTACATCAGTTGGTTTGAAATAATGTTCAGTTGAATACCTTAATACTAACACTGCTCTTTTCCAACCTGGCTTTTGTTTATATCAGCTCAGTCGGAATGGTGCTATCCCTGCTACTCCTGTTTCTACCTTAGGATAGTGTATGATGATCACTGTAAGTTGTCCTCGCAGATCAAACTAAGGAAGGTCGGTATAGGTACAGGAAACTAGCTGGGTCGGTTAGCATGAGACTCAAGGTAGTGATGCCAAATTAAGCGGTATTCTGGGAGTTAATCCAACTTTATGTTTATTCACTTATTGTTATCGAAACCACACTGTTAATTTATTGTATGCTTATGCTTTAGATTATAGCACGTTACTCGATCCGCAAACTGTGTCTCGGAGCGTGCAAGGGTCACGCCCCTACACTTCAGAATTGGGTGAAGGACTCATTTGTGGAATGGCTTGCACATCCCCATGCTGGGAATTCAAAAGAATTCGAATTCTCCATGGTGCAGACATATACATGTCATTCCATCTTCCGTAGGGAAGTTTGAATGAGGCATCTCAATCATAATGACCCTCATTCACAGGCAATTGTAACGAGTTTTGACCTGTCCTTCTCATTGACTTTTTGTAGGCGTGTCTGGTTTCCTGTACCCGAGCTAAATTTATGACTGCTCATAATGTCAAAACTCCGGACTCCTTGGTCCTGCCAGAACCTAGAATTTCAACATGAACACCGTATTGCACATCCCAGACAATGAAATACGATATTATGCGTGTAGATTCACAATATAGTTCCAGTAACATTGAAATATAAGACTTGAATTTAGAATTACCAAGAATAAATTAGAAATCAAGTTCATGGTCATTTATAATCATCCAAATAAATAAGGGCTAAGACTGATCAGCGTCAGTACATCATTTCTTCCAGCCTTGCCATGCAGTTTATATAAGATTACATTAATCAGTGTTTCATGATCATAACTTTCATAATTTTTTTTGTGATTCCAGATTTGACACATTGCATTGTACTGTGAAGAAACCTATTCTGCACTATGGATGTAATGAACGTGGATACTGAGAATAAAGGATGTACTGGTGAAATGGAAGTCCAGATCCCTAATACGAAATCTGTGTTGGTAACTGAATTTGTAAACTGGGCACAGAAAAAGAACAATCTTTTTAAATTACTTCAAGACTCAGTATGTGATGATGGTCGTATTTGCTTGGAATTTAGCATTGGAACAGATAAAAATTTTACACTTTTTTGTCCATCAGAATATCCTCATTATGAAGATAATTTCTTTGTTGAAGCTACAACGTCACTTCAGTTCTGGTGCAATGCATTAAATGAGTTTATTCTTGATGCAGATGTGTTGCTGTCCCTTGAAACCATATTAGAGAAAGCTGCATCCCTCTACTGTAACAAGAAATCAAGCAGGTCACCGTGTATAAGCTCTTCAGAGTCTGACCCTGAGGGGGATTTGGGTGAAGAATTTATGGTGGTTGATGGTGACTCTGAAGAGGGAGAAGAATGGGAGCACGTACTTTGTCAGAAGAAAAAGATGTGGCGCATAAAGGAAGCAGAACTGAGAGCAGCCACTAAGCAACCAAAAATGTCTGACATGTTTGATGGAAATGTAAAAGATCATCCAAAACAGGTGTTCAGTAACTCTGCAGCATCTGGAATACTAACAAATGACTTAGTTGCAATTATGGAGTCAAAACACAAGACTGGAATCAATGCAGAGCCTATTGATGACAATATCTATAAGTGGGCAGTGTTCCTCTCTTCTTTTGATTCTCAGGGAAATTTGAATCAGGATTTGCTACAGTTGTATCAGAAATATGGTTATAATTATGTAGAGCTGCAGCTTGATTTTACAATGGATCTTTATCCTTTCTACCCACCAGTTGTAAAGGTTGTCCGCCCACGACTACAAGGTTCCATGATGTTGCGTGTTGCTAGTATGGACATGTTGAAGCTGTCTCATTGGAATCCTGCAAGAGATATGAAATCTGTTTTACAAGAGATCAAAGATTATTTAAGCACATGGGCAAGACTTGACTTGAACAGTGAACGCAATGATGACCAGCGCTTCCCTCAAGGTGCTTATATTGAAATGGAAAATTACCTTCTTTGGCTAGCATGGGTAAGTGAAATCCCTTCACGTGCCCACCAACGATTCCCAGAAGCAGAACATGAAAGGTTATTGTCTCATGCACCTGACAGTGACAGAAAAAAATGTCAAGAGAAGTCTCCGTTTCCTGCTGGGACAGGCTACAGCTCATCTTTCCATAAAGGGTGGGACATAAATGCATATCTGGCTGCTCAGAGGGAGAAAGATAAACAGATAGAATGTGTGCTGCAGAAAATTCTGCAAGAACTTAAAAAAGGTTCAGACTCAAACAGTGATGATGTAGTGCATAGAAATCCCTTTGGTGTTGATGGTACATATACCAGCTTCACAATTCCATCCTGCAGTTCAAATTTGTCAGCGATGGAAGTTACAGAAAAGAAATGTAGTGATAATCATTGCAAAGCAGTGTGTGAGAGCAGTCTTGTAGCTGCAGCACCAAAGAAGCAATGTCTTGTGGATTTTGAACCTGATGGTATTCTTTCAGAATATCAGGTTACTTCTAAAAAGTGGAACTCAGAAGTTTGCAGTCAGCAGAATGGTAAGAGCCCTGTAGACCCAACAGAAGATCTATTCAATGTTTTGGAGGCCTCCACATTAGTGCCTTTCCTAGAATCAAAGCTGCAAGTAGATTCATTTCTTGAAATTTGTCAGCATACAGCAGTTTATCGCTGTGTTGTTGATATTATTAGTGAAATTGCTTCAAGACCAAAACTTGTTGGTTTGTTATGGAGTCTGCCAGACCAAGTGCAGTCCATCTACACATTGGTGAGTAGATTGGAAGAGAAGGCAAAAGCTATTTTAGTACAACTCACAAAAACATCAGCAAATGGAAATATTCCAACTACTGCATCAGCCAAGAAAATCAGTAACAAAAGTTCAAATAATGGTTCAGGCTGTGTTGAAGCTCCAGAAGAGGAAAGGCTGGCACGGGACTTCTATCAGATGAGTCACACAGTTTCAGCTGCTCTGGTAAACCAAGGTCTCCTTGCAACGTATGATAAAGATCAGTCATCCACTTCTCAGCAGTCTCCTAGATCACAGTCACCAACAGCAAGCAGTCTGGACTGTGATCAGACCTTAACCCAGACATACAAGGAAGCACTAAAAGACTTGCAGTATTTGAGTTGTGACATTGAAGGCAAGTGTTTACTTCCAAATAATAATTTGGTTAGAGTAGGTTCATGTTGTCAGTAAGAGTTTAATATGCAGTGATTTTACAGATGCTTCAGTTTTGTTTGTTTCTGTCAACTTTTCGTTGCAGGATGACTTTCACTTTACATGTGTATGTTGTGTTCTTGACATCAGTTATGTTAGTAGTCTGATCTTTCACCTACACTTCTGTACTCATTGTAATATAATTACTTGTGGTTAAATGAAAACTCCACAGAATAGAGTCTGCAATGCGTGTGTAAGACATACCCAACTGTGACTGATAGACAATTATTAGTTCACATTTCTTCACACTGAAGGGTTAGTCTTTAAGTGCCTGCTAATTTATTTTGTAATACTGTGTTGTAGGCTTTGTGCCTTTATGTTATGAGAATTTACCACAGTGCTTGTATAGTAATTTGTTTTACTGTGTAGCTTTCATTTATTTTATCACTATTTTTGGTTTTTGTTGGAAGGATCAAAACAACCATCACAGATGCTGTAGAATTGCCTCCTAAGACTGTTTCAGTTGCCTGTTTATTTTAGTGGAAGGTGCAAGTGCACATCACTTCAGCACCCATTTTAAAAAGGCCCTCCCTCCAAATTCTGCGCAGGTGATAAGGATTGCACACGAAATGGCTGCGTTGTCAACCTCTCTGCCCCTTGATCTAGGATCAGCCATTTTCATTCGTACAGTAAGTGTTAGATAGCCTGTTTGCTAATGACCAGGGATTTGAAAATTCCTCCTAGACTCACTCACCAGTAAAGAAAATTATGTGTCACATTCCCTAAAGAACATATAAAAAATAGGAGATACTAACAGTATATTTCAAATATGAGCCAGGATAGCGCAGTTCTTATAGCGACTGGCTACACGTTGGACGAATGAGGGGTCAGATTTCAGGTCCCAGTAGGGTCAAGAATTTTCTCTACTCCAAGTCATCCAGACTGGCTCTGAGGTCCACCCAACCTCCTATCCAATGGGTTCCGGGGCTCTTTCCCCAGGAGTAAAGCTGCCGGGGTGTGAAGCTGACCAGTCATGTCCAACTAGTGCTGAGGTCAAGGAAACGTGGGTCTATACATCCACTCCCCCATACGCCTTCATGGTGGAGTGCTTAATCAGTTAAGCACATGGACTTTACCTTAATAGATAATGTATTTGTGATAGTTTTTGGAAGTGACAAGTAATGGCTGTTTTAAAATTTCCAAGCAATTTTTGGTTTTATTATGCTACACTAAATAACACGATTGTCTTTCTCCAGGTGGGTGTCGAGTGGATTTTCAAAACCCTGCCAGTAATGTTTTCTACCTAGGCAATTTTTGTAAGTTGCATAGTAAAGCACTCAGTAAATACTTCATTCATGGAAATAAATTTTAATGCATATTTGAATTTTATGAAAATATCTGTATTTATAAAATAAGTTTTTGTGCATGTGATATTAATTTGACGCTTATTCTTTCTCGTAGGATGATGCAAAATGTACCTTGCTGAGGGCACTTATTATAGGGTGAGTTGAATGCATATTTTAATGTTGGTATACACCCTGGTTTTTGTTTAGCACTTGTTGTCAAGGTACACATGTGCATGTTATCATTTTTTGTGAAGTTAATATGTAGGGGCAACAATTGCAGATTGTTCTCCAGTCATGTTATTTATACTATTCATTGATGGACCACAGAAGCAAGGAATGGTATGCCAGGAAGAGAGAAATTTCTTTCTTTTTCAGAGAGCTTCTTTCTTCGTTTCTTACAGACCAGAAGGGACACCTTATTCTGGTGGTTGCTTCCAGTTCGACATATTTTTTCCACCACAATATCCCACATCGCCACCACTAGTGCACTTCTGCACCACAGGCCTGGGCCAGGTCCGCTTCAATCCCAACCTCTACTCTTGTGGCAGGGTGTGCCTGTCTCTCTTAGATACATGGAAGGGCTTGCAAGGGGAGCACTGGCACGAGACTTCTACGCTATTACAGGTTCAGTTTTTAAATAATGAGCTATCATTTGAGACAAACTTAACCTTCAGTGTATTGTTTTAAAATGGTTTGTACAGCATTTAAGATTGATGTATTTTATATGCTCTGTACGGATCATTTTTGTAATATTACACTCTGCTGCCATCACAGGCCAACAGTTACCTACTGAGGACTGACTGACTGAATGTCTTTGATTGAATGAGGACTGAGATGCCTCTTGTATAATTTAGAAACCAAGATCCGTGAAGTCAGAACACCAATTTTATGTCATTAATTTACAGTTATGAGTCTTATCAGGCAATGTAGTTACGTTCTACATGAAGTGAATCCAGTTTGTGCATGATAAATTGAAGGAGTTTTTTTTTAGTAATGTCTGGCAGTTATAATTAAACTTAAGGGGCAAAATTAAACACAATTCACTGTGGCTTACAGCTGTATCACGTGTCGTGGTTAAAATGATGTTGACCTTACAGAAAGGGTTAATAATGCTCAGTTTGATGAGCATTTGAATTACAATATTGATGAGTTATCAAAGTGTAACATATGTACATAATGTTAAATTTCTTTCTCATCCACCTCCTCAACAAGAATTCGGTGCCTTGAAGAACAAAAGTTTAATTGCTTTTTCCTTCTAATGCAGTATCTTTATCCCATCTGGGAACATAAGTATGTATAATTTCAAGAATTATGTCTACATTTTTCTTTACGTTAATTGGTTTTTTAATGTCATAAACTGTGACTGTGGTTTGATTTGTGGTTACTTTTTCATATCCTAATCTGTCTCATGAATTGCTTTCAGTATAGATTAAAGAAAACGTGAAGTTTTCATCTGTCTTAAATTCCTTTTCATGTTTCTTAACATAAACATTTTCTGTTGTGAATTACAATGACTCATGTGCATAAGACAGCTCTGTGTTAGGAGTGTCATTTATGGTAACCAGGTTCTCACTTCTGTTAATAAGCACTGAGATTCTCCTGTATCATTCACTTCTTAGCATGGGAATCTCAACAGGGTGGTCTTCCTGATGTTTAAAACGGCTTACTATACAGGTCCTGGTTTCAATACAAAGCTTGATCCTGGTCCCAGAACCTTACTTCAACGAACCAGGCTTCGAGGCTATGCTGGGAACCGAAAAAGGGAAACGCTACAGCAAATCCTACAACGAGGATATTCTGCTCCATACGATAGTCCATGCCATGGTTGCCCAACTGAAGAGGCCAAGTCCTGGGTTCGAGGACGTTATACGCGCACATTTTCGGATCAAGAAAAAATTTATATTAAAGGTATGAGGTTATAGTACTGCATGCAATCAGGGCCCGGATTTTGATGACCTGAAAATATTTAAAAAATGACCGGAAAACTCCAGAAAAATGACCTAAAGGAGGAAGAGAAAGAACACTTCGCTTTCATAGTATTCAAATTTCAGAAAACATATGAAGAAAAATTCCCTAAAATGGCCAGAAATTACAAGAAATACCCTTAAAAGTCCAAAAATTTACCAAAAAAAATACCTATAAAATTTACATTTCTGTAGCCAGCAGCTCATATCCGAGATTTATATATTTAAGAGCATCGCATAGGAGACAAGGGAAAAAAGATGACATGTCATCAAAATCTGGGCCCTGCCTATAATACAGCGTGTTCAGGAAGTTACCTAGCCCACAGAATAAACTAATGTTATGAACACTGTTGAAAGTGGTAGCCATTATGTTTCTCACATTAAGGTAGACAATGAATCATGCACCTGTACATCATCTACTGCATGATGAATTTTTGATCTGTATTTTTTCCAGTGTATGAGGGTGATTTGAATACACGATGTGTTTTTATGCCCCAGTGAAAGACCTTGGTGGACCAAGGTCTGAACTTCTTGGTGGTCTTGAGCCTTTTGATATTGTCTCTGAAGAACTGATGACCATCACTTAATAATTTCTGTGTCAGTTTCTTCCATGGTTTCCATCTACTTTTTGAAACATTTTATTCCAGTGACTGGTCAAAAACAAGTGTCAAAGAGTTGGAATTAATTCATAGATTATGATATGATTGAGTAGTGATTCATCATGTTGTACAGTACACCTGATGAAACATAAATAAGAACAGGGAAGAAATGATTGACAGTTTTTTAAATGAAATAACTGATGAACGAAAAGATGTGCCTTATTAAAAGTTATATAAATACATTCGTAATTCAGTTTTTATTGACCCCAGTTGTCAGCATCTGAAAATAAATTTCCTGGCCAGTTAGTTGCATCATTGTGACCTACATGTATGGTTTCAGCAAGATGGGTCCACTGCTCACACTGCACAAATAAACATGATGGTTCTGCATTGAATGTTTCCACAGTAATTCATTTCTTGCCACAGAGAAATTAACTGGACTCATCACTCACCTGAATTTTCAGCAGCAGATTTTATCATATGGGGCTGCCTAAGGACAAGGTATATGAAACAAGGCCTGCTAGTATCCCTGACTTAAAAAAACAGTGTATTGGGGAGTATATTGAAGCCATCCCTAATGTCCTTCTGCTGTGTGTAATGACCGCTCTGCCAACTCGAAAGCAAGAGTGCACAGATGACAGTGACAGCCTTTCTGTTCATTAGTTATTTCATACAGGGTACATTCTGCGAAGTGGGCAACATGTTTTAACAGAAGTATCATCTTCAGGCTCTGACATTTTCGGTATTGTGTTTACACTTGTGCATTGAATATTTGAGGGCCTGAAAATTACATCAGTCATTGAAATATGTCACCTAGGTTGTTGAATATGTGTACTGCAAATGTATTTGTGTGTTTTAAAAGTTAAAGATATTTAAAGTCATGTCACATGTCTGAAGAAAAAGGAAGGTCATGCAACTGATACTATATTACATTTCTTATCCATTTGTATTTATTTATTTATATTTTTGTTGCTGGTAGAATCATTTCTTTTAATTTGCTTCTCAGTGTTGAATATCTGACTTTACATTTTCACATTTTGTTTTTACATGTATTAAACTGAATGAGCATTACCATGTTACTGTCATACATGTCACCTGATGAGACAATAGACCATACTTGATTTTCAGACTGTTGGACAAAGTCCATCAGCAGTTATGTAAAGGTTTATTTAATAAATGTGTATTAGTGCTTGTGTAATTATTTTGTATATGTTTTACAGGAAATTAAGTGCCACATGAAGACTCATAATGATGTAAAGTCCCTGCAGAGAGCATATGAATCACTGCATTATGAACTTAACAAATTAACTTCTGTGTCAAGTAAAAAGACAGGATCAAATGTAAAAGAGGACACTAAAATTGTAAAGAATCCTGTGTGACCTAAAGATATAGGAGCAAAGACCTAGTTGAGACTGTGATATCTCCTGACTGAAAGGATTCAGATGCTCAAAACACTTTCCAACTAGAGGTAGGACGATCCTTAAAAGTGCCATCAAAAATTAATTCGTCAAATATGTAGAACCCTTCTGGTACAGAATCTAACTTAATTTTGTCCACTTTTCATGTGTATTTTAGGTGTCGAAACAGATGTCATTTTGGAAGTGGTCTAATTTTCTGTAGCATTTGGAACGACACTTGAAATTTCTGTTGAATGATGCCAGTGATATATGAAGACTGAAATGTTCAATTGAATTATTTTTAAAATATTTGCTGAATTTAATCGTCCAATCTCTAGTTTCAGTATGAGTATGTAGATTGTAAGAAGTTGTGCAGATGTGGAATGAACAGTATGAAGGTAGGGATGTGAAATGTAACCAGTCCAGTGCACTTGTTCATTGTAATTAATGTTACCTTATTTAACTTAGACCCTGTATTTGCTGGATTATAAAATATATTTTCAAATATATAAGTGTTACATAAAATATTTAACTGTTATATAGCTTTGAAGCAGATTGTGAAATTGCAAACTTAAGACACAGTGATATCTGTACTTAAATTATTTTAGACAATCCTATCAGTTAGTCAACCCAAATACTAGTTAAAACATTATAAATCGTCCATTAACAACAAAAAAACATGTTTACAAATAATATATTCTCTTGTGGAAAATACAGCAGTGAGTCTATGTAAACAATGTACTTATGCAATTGTTTCCTCATCTGCAAGTCAGTGATTCCCATCATTACTGTGAATCATCTTCATTGTCCACTTGAAGCACAAGTTTGATCTTTAACTTTTGTAGAACAAAGTTTTCCCATAGTCATGATGTAAAGTTATAAAGATGACAGCAGAAATTAGAAAAAGTAATGTATGAAGGACATTCATATTGCACTCTTCACATATTTCCATTGAATGTAATTTAATGTTTTAATTCTCATTATTCAATGTCTGATTAATTTTTTTCTGATTTTTGGCTGCTGTTATATGGGACTGGATGGTAGTGATTTACAGTTTATTTTAACCCTTTTTAGTGTCAAGGTCATTGGATGCTCAAAAACATACAAATGCCAACACTGATTTGGTCAGCGCTCCATGTTCACCATGTTTGTCATTTTGGATTGCCACATGCAGTTGCTTGTCATTAGCCCTTTCACTGCTAGTATGTTAAGTAACTCTCAGTACCCTCTGTGCTGAATTATTTTTGAATAAATCTTTTATAAATAATTTAAGTGCAAAGCATGAAAATTTGTGATAAAATGTAACTAATCTTACCTCAGACAGGGAACAGGCAGCAGAAGTTGCAAAAATGTTAAATTATTCAGTATTTTTCACAGGGGAAAAGTCCATTTGAATCAGCGTTGTCCAAAATGGTCAAAAAAGTACATAATTCACTATCCTAGTCTTATCACTATGTCACATGTTGACCAAAGTCCACAAATTTATTTAAAACCATTATAGAAAGCACCACACACTATACAAAGCCATTTTTACTAGCCCTGTGAAATACCTGTGTGACATGACCATGGAGCGCATGCCTTGCTGTGCAGATGCAACCCTTTACATTTCCTAAGCTAGAGAGCAGAAGAATACAGCCATTGAAATGAATGATGCTTCATTATGTTCCCAATAGATGACTCTATGCACCCACCAAGTTTGAATGAGAATGGTGCAAAGAAACCTAAGATTTGAAACTAAAGTCGCAATACGGGTTTTGTCAATCACAGCAAGAACGTCATGTTTTTCAGAGATTGACATGTGTTGACCGCATCAGTGTAAGGGTTAATAGAAAAATTCTCTCAGCAGTGGCAGGAAATGTAAATGCTTCATATCTGAAAATACACAGCAATCACACTAACTTGCAGATTTAACAAAAAAAAATATTTTTGCATGTGAGAGATGTTGGAAAGTGGCATTAAAAAGGTCCGTCCTACAAAATAATTTAATAGATAACTTACCTTACATAGTTGGCAGTGCTCTTGTAATTATAGCGCCAGAAACCAAGGCATCCATGGAACTTAGTACTTTTACTCTCATGATTAGATAGCTTCTCTGTTATGCTTATGTAAATGCAGGTTCTTTGCATGGAGGTTAAGCTCAAAAGATTATATATAAGTTGACACAAAACAGAGATAAGATGCATAACTGATATTTTAGTAGCTATGAATGTATTAAATTTGCCTGAAATGGAGTACAGGTAATAGTTATTCTTTTTGTATAAAATTTATCTTTAAATCATAACCCTTCTCTAGGGGACCAAGTGTATTCTGTCATTGTCATTTGAAATGTTAAATGCTGTGAATGATTATTTCTTAGATTTTGTGCAATCTGTGTCATGTTCATGTGAACATTTAATTAAAATGTGATAATCATTCCTGCTGACCACCTCTGTGGTCTAGTGGTCAGAGTTCCTGGCTATACAGATCCAGAGGTCCCAGCTTAGATTCCCGGTGCTACCAAATTTTCTGAGTAGTGGGTCTGGAAAGGGGTCCACTTAGCCTCGTGAGGATAGTTGAAGAGTAATTTCAAGGAAACAGCAGCTCCAGTTTAGAAAACTGAGATTAACAGCCGTGGAGATCCATTGCACTGACCACGTGACACCCTCTATCTGCAAAAGTTGGCACTAACTTTGCCGACAAGTGGTGATTGCTCAGTCAGTATAGTTCGCTTGCTGACTACAGGCCATGGAGTTTTTTGTTTGTAATCATTCCTGTTCATGATACTGTATTTCTAGTTTCTCTTATATTTCCAGGAACTTCTAGAATCATTTATTACAGCAAGACATGGTTTTAGAAGTTCTGCATTTCAGCCTTAAAGTGGGAATCACTGAATGATTAATATATTTCTTAACAAGACATTTGCAGAATGTCTGTGAGGTATGTCTACTTTCATTGTTTCCATTTATTGATTATCCACTAAAATTTCATTCCAGCTGCACTTTTGGCATTACCTCCCCACCTGTAGGGCTTCTGAATGGCTTTATCATATTACATTATAATGGCTGTATGAATATACACAAGAAGCCATTTATGTCTATAAAATAAGCTTTTAAGCTGCTTGAGTGTTTTATTCTCAACTATGGCTGTGTATGAAAAATAAAAAATATATATATTATTGTGAATACAGATATAATTTACCAATCTTCCATTGTGATTCCAATTACAAGAATATTCATAGTATTAAAAATGAACTTCATGGAGCTGAGCTGCCAGTTGAGCAGCTACTCAAGAACTTCCCAGCATTTAATAGAACCCAGAGATTCATTACCATGTCCACAAGATCCCCTCCACTGGTCTCTATCCTGATCAATCCAGTTAATATCACCCCATCCTGTCACTCTAAGATACATTTTAATCACCTACATGGTCTGCATAATGGTCATTTTTCCTTCTGGCTTTCCCACCAAATATCCTATATGCTACAAGGCCTACCCATCGCATCCAATTATACTTGGTGAAGAGTTAAAGTTATGAAGCTCCTCGTGCAGTTTTCTCCAACCTTTTGTCACACCATCCCTCTTTAGAAATATTCTCAGTAGCATTTTCAAACACCCTCAGTATATGTACCTCCTTTAATGTAAGATAACAAGTTTCACAAACATACAGAACCACAGGCAGAGCTACAGTTCTGTATATTCTAATGTTTATGTAACCCCTCTAATTTGTTCCTGAATATAGGTCTCTACATGTTCTTGTTCTTACTGTTCATTCTCATAAATTTTGTCTTTCAGGTACTCCATTCTTATTCCTGAAATGCCTGCTGGCTTCATGTCTTATATTGTTCAGATTATCCCCCATTTATTTTACTTGGATCCTGTAACCATTCCAATTTGGCTTGTTTTCTTTGATGTAATAATTCTGAGTATCCTTCATCGAGCCATGGCTTATGCTTCTTCAGTTCATAATAACCTAGACTCTCTTTGGCTGAAATTTTAATAATCTCTGTGATAGTTTCCCCAGCTCTATCAATATCCACCTGAGTGTCTTAGGTTTTCTAAAGCTCTGAACCTTTTGAGAATTCAACTTGATACTGTTCTTTACCCTCTACCTCATTTAATTTCTTGAGAATGAACCTCTCTATATGACATCTATATGTTGTTTGTTTACTCACTGCCAGTCTCTCCCTAACTTTGACCACTACCAGATAGTGGTCAGTATCACAACCTGCTGCCCTGAGCAATCAAATATCAAGTATACTTGAATGCCATCTCATATCTATCAAAATGTGGTCAATTTTATTGCAAGTCTTTCCATCAGGAGTTGTCCAGGTAAATTTATGATTGTTACAATGCGGGAACATGGTAATTCTTTTTTTGATATGGCAGAATTTACCACTGTAACAACATTATCATTAATTTTGTGCAAAGTGTCATTCCCAACTGTTGGTTTGAAAATGTCTTCCATACCTACTTTTGCATTGAAATTTCCTAACTGAATTTACATAAGGTATTTAGGGACTTTATCAAATACACATTCTAGTTCCTCACAGAAGCTGTCTTTCACATCATGTTTTATCCTCTGTTGGGGCATGGACATTCAAAACAGTATCACAGCAGTGACCTCGTAGTATTATGTATGACGTCCTATCACTAACAAACTCTACCCTCTTAACTGCTAATATGATTCTCTTATGTACAAAAAACTTGTACATAATTCATGATTCTCATTCCCCTCCTGTACCCTGAAGATGGAGGCAGTGTTTCTTAGAAACATCTACTGTGATGTGTCAGACTACATGGTGTGATATCTCAAAGACAGTATTCTTCAAATACAGAAAGTATGGTGAACTGGCTAACTTTGTATGATTCATTCATTCATTTTTATTTGTTCACAAGATCTACATTTGGTGATATTGCCTCAGATATAGAACACATCCACAGTTTAAATGTCCATAAGGATAGTGTCATAACAGAATATAGAAAGTACAAATTCTAAGTTTAAAAACATCCAGAGACCCACGTTATAACAGAAAACCTCATATACATAATAACAATTCACCATCATAACAGTAATTATAAACACGCAAAACACATGATAATGCCACCTGTTTAACTTAAATTTCATCAATACAATTTAAGGTATCTAAAATATCTTTGAGGACAAGGTCCCATAATATACAAACAACTTATAGTACTAATAGATACAAAATAAAACATTTATTTTATTCACAATTCATTAAAATTGGTTCCAGATTCAGTCATATTGCAATTACGATTTAAATCTTGTATCTTAAAAATATAATATTACATTTAATCCTTATAGTTGTATTCGTCCATGGTATAAAATGAGTAAAGAAATAAAAATAATTCTAATCCCATTTTAAATTGTTCAGCATTTTGAGATATCTCCTTTTACTGTGGCTGGCAAGCCATTAAACATTCCCGCATAATAGGCCCCCTTCTGAAAAACTCAGTTGAGATAGTGGTTGATGTAAATCATATTTTGTCCTAGTATTAACAATGTGAATGGCAGAGTTTGTTTCAAAATAATGTCTATTGATCACAAATAAAGAGTCAACAAATATATTGTGATTTTAATGTTAATATTTTTAGTTCTCTAAAATATTTCCTACATGACTCTCTACTTCTAATTCCATGTGCAGATTGCTGATTCTGCTGTATTTGAAATGTTTACTATTTCAAACTGTAGCAAATACACCATACATGAGACATTATTGTCAAGTTCTTAAAGCAGAATGAAAATATCATTAAAATCATTACTCATAGTTGGGTATAATGCTGTGGGCACTTCTCAATGCTCTGACTTTGACTAGTAAAGACATGTCTGGTGTAAAACCAGACTTGCCTAACATTTGCTCTGTCAGTGCTGTTACATGCCTTCTTAGGGAAACTTATTTGCTAAGAGAGGCTGCTTTCGCTAAATATGGCCTGATTATTAGGCTTCACTTCTCTCTTCATACTAGCCATCAGCATTGGTTCCTCAGCATAGGGTCTAAATCACTGGGGTTACTGGAACATCTCACCACGATTGATTGATTGACTGATTTATTTCGTCACTGTAGATCATTGTACATGATATATGACAAGTGAAGTTAATTCTGAATATTAACAATTTGATATATAAGTAGATTAAAATTACAATAGTTACAATTTTTTACTGCTAATTACAATTTAGAATTAGTTAGATATTCTTATTTATGGAGAATTTGATGGAATGAACATGATGTTAACCCTTTGATGTTAGTTGGGCGTATTGTGGTCCGCAGCAGCTCACAAGTAACTTTAAGACTACCAGATTTTAAAATAATAGCTCACTGCAAGTAACTATTTAAAACAACAGAATTCATTGGATGCTAGTAGTCACACAGTTAATAACTGAATTCCTTGCATGTACAGGACCCAAAGATTTGTTACTATGTTTGCATGAATCCATCACTGCACTTGCTCCTGAGCTAGATGATACCCAGTTCACAGCTTTTGGTAGTCCATTTCCTAAAATTCAAATTAGGAAAACTACGAGTTTTGAAATAGAATAATAGTCTCTCATAAAATAAGCCATACTCCTGGATATGATGACATTTCTAATAATATATTAAAAGCTTGTAAAACTTTCATTAGTGCTCCATTAAGTTATCTATGTAACAGAGTTTTGTTTGAAGGTATATTTCCAGACAGGCTAAAATATGCCACGATTGTACTAGTGTACAAAAGAGGTGAGAGGAATATTATTTCTAATTACAGACCTATTTCTATTTTGACCTCTTTTAATAAAATATTTGAGAAAGTAATGTATAGTAGATTGATAAAGCATCTTAATAAGAATAACATCTTAATTAACCACCAGTTTGGATTTAGAGTGAATCTAGGGACTGATAATGCTGTTTTTAGATCAATCTCTGGAATACTGAATTCACTAAATCAAAAAACATTAGTGTGACTTGTGACTTGGAAAAAAGCATTCAATTGTGTTAGTCATGTAGTATTATTGGATGAATTAAAGTATTATGGAATAAATGATAAACAATATAATCTTTATAAGTCTTATTTACAAGGTAACATCAATTTTAAATGGACTAGACAATAAAAAAGTACTCTCTGAATGGGTTAAAGTAAGAAACGGGGTTCCACAAGGTTCAGTGCTGGGACCACTGTTGTTTATGATATGTATAAATGACTTACCTAAGATTTTGGAGTCAAATAGTGTCCCTATTTTATTTGCTGACGATGCTAGTGTCTTGATTTCACATGCTAATCCTCTACAGTTTAAAAATACACTAAATGAAGGTTATGGGATTCTTGATGACTGGTTTAAAAAGAACTTACTGTCATTAAATACAGTGAAAACACATTGCATCAATTTCACTGCAAAAAACAATATGTTGGTTGAGAGGGATAGGAAATGTAGGTACATGCATTATGAGCTCTTAAAACACTAAATTTCTTGGCTTGACTACTGAGAGCTCCTTGACTTGGGAAAGACATACTGAAGAGGTTATAAATAAAATAAGTTCAGCCTGCTACATGATAAGGTTCATAAAACCAATTATGTCTATAAATACCTTGAAAATTATTTATTAATCTTACTTCCATTCAGTCATGACTTATGGCTTGATTCACTGGGGAAACTCATCACATGCTGACATGGTTTTTAAGATGCAGAAAAGAGTTACACAATTGATGATGGACTGTGGTTACAGGGAATCTCATGTAGAGCTCTCTTCAAGGAAATTAATATTCTGCCTTTAAAATCACAGTATATATATATTCATTAATGATGTCTGTAATAAAAGCAGATAAATTTGTTACAAATAAGGATTATTATGAAGTTAAAACCAGACAAAATATTAATTTACATATACACCAGGTTAACTTGGCCATATATGCTAAAGGCTTATATATGTCACGTGGCAGTAAAGGTTTTTAATGGACTTCCTTATAACCTCAAAGAGATCTCTAATAATCCAAAAAAGTTTGAAGTTAATCTAAAGGACTTTCTGTTTTCAAATTCTTTCTATACATTTGAGGAATTCTTTAAAAGGTGATTGTATTATAACTTCAAAAATTGAGTATTATTGATTATACTGGGATGATTTTATGCATATGTACATATCTATATTTGATGGGATGTATTTGTAGTTATTGCTTTGCTGCTTTTTAATAGGTTTTTATTAATAAAGTACTATTATGTTCATATTACAATGACTTAAGAATTGTTTCAGTTATATTGGGTGCTGTGCATGCTTAGGCTTACTTTGTTGGTACTTAATGATGTGTATGACTATATTGTTGGTAATACTAATATACGCATGTTGTTTCTGTTGTATATGTTGGTAATACTTATATACGCATGTCGTACAATCTGACCACATGGCTGTCCCAGTATGGTTCCAGACAGTGTGGTGGTAAGTTGGTTTTTCATATGCGCACGTGCACGCTAGTGCGTATACCAGATGATATTACTGGATGTAAAAGTGGAAGTGTGTGGATCAAGAAATAAAAACTACAGAAAATAAACGAAAGGTTTTACAACATATATATACGTTGTACTGCTTTGTTTGTGACTATTTCCACATCCTATGAAATTGTTTTCTGTATGGATTTATGGAAAATGAATGAATGAATGAATGAATGAACAGCCTCACATCCTAATGTAGGCTAGGTCTTTCATGTGATCATATGTGTCACTTCAGATTATCCAAATAAAATTTTGTATGCATTTTTCCTATCCCTATGCATGCCACATTTCCCAAGCATCTCATTCTTGATTTAGTTAAGAATAGATATAGATAGAATAGAATAGATATATAGGCTAAGAACCGTCAAAATACCCAACCTCTTAAAACCTTCTGTACACGAATTTCCAGGACTCAATCTCAGCATAAACCTAATCGCCCTTTTTTGGGCAACAAATAAACTTTTCATAACTGGAGAAGAACCCCAGAATATAATACTATATTCAAGCTGAGACTGATAATAAGAAAAATAGATCATTCGAAGAGCTTGTTCACTCTTAACTATTGTAATCTACTGTAATCTATTGTAAACAATTGTTAAGTATTGTAACTTTACTCTCTTATTGTAATCAGACAATGTACAGTAACTGACTTGTCCTGTATCATGCAATAATGATCCACAGAGACGAAATAAATAAATATACAATGAGAACCGGGGGTAAAGCAGCGAGGTTGGGAAGCTGACGAAGTTGAAGAATGGTACTATACCTATACTCCTCATATCTTCATGGCGTTGTGCTTAATTAAATACGCACAGAGACAGTTCTTAATCAGCTAATTGATCAAAGTAAATGACGATTCTTAACACCGAATTCCGCATCCAGTCGGTCACTCGCAGTGCTTGCAGTCACTCGTGTGGTCATAATTCCGGTAAATGATCCGTGGTTACGTCTGTATGTCAGGACTCGATGCTACCACAACCACATGGTTTATACCGTGGAGATCGGTTGGGATCGTTGGGATGGTTAGGTTAGGTTAGTATTCAGTGGTATACAGTAGTTGGTAATTGTGTTTGTTGTTGGTTAATGAAAGCGGAAAATGTTGCTTGGAGATGATTCAGATTCTGAGGTTAAACTCGAAATTAATAAGAATTATGCAGGCCGCTATAATTCATGGAGGCATAAAGAAGAATTGCAAAAGTGTAAGTGTAATCAGCTTAATCTTATGTACTTAGATTTGTTTGGTTACTAGCAAAATTTTTTTCACTCGAAATATTTCAACTTCCAAGAATACACAAGAGGTAAGGTATTCTACCGGATTTAACGTGAAGTTTAAGTACGTTTTAAATTTGTGTGCGTCATAGCAATTATATTTCGTTAGTGTCTATATATAAAACCAAGTGATTCAACACGTCGATATTGGAGTACATGTAAATCCCAGAAGACTGCTTTCTTCATTGGAGTACATGTTTCCCCAGGCAATTCTGATTCCACCAGTTGCTCCATATTCATTAATCATAATTAATCATAAAAGAGAAATCTACAATGAATTAAGAAACAATAAGGATCCTANCCATTTATCAACTACATATATATAGTCACGATACTGATAGTGCTGTTAAGTAACAAACGAAAATATTTGACCCATATGCAGCAAAGACGACGGGGGCTCATGTTGAGATAGGAAGGAAGAGAGTTTTGGGTTGGTATCAGATTTCAGACAGGAGGAATAGAAATAGCAATGCAGAAATAGATATTAGGCGGACAGTAGGGTGCAAGACTAAAGAGCGATGGCAGGAAATAAGTTGGATTAAGTATAAACAGAAGTGGGAAAGAATGTTGAAAAAGAATGAAAGTCCAGTAGGAATAAATGTACACTGTATATGAGTAGTTACCAGTAAAGGTAGCAGTATAGGGCATGCATAATTAGTATATAAATGTATAATAGATGAATTGTACTATAGCTAGCCCAGAATTTTCCATCTTTTGTGGGACCCAAAAGATCAATACTGTTAATAGAAAGTCCGTCCAGTGTAACAACTTGTAGGTCACTTCTTTATCACTTCTGCCTTACATGTTTCGGTTTAATATAACCATCATCAGAGGCACATAGTACAATCATGAAAACACTGTCGTTGTTAAAATGTACGCAGTTATGTTTGCTGCGTTGACGCTGCTACAGTATATCGACGTGTAAAAACACAACACTTGCTAGGATTGTTGAATGCACTAACAATTCTCACATCCCATCCGAAACTTCCCTCAAGTTAAAAATGTCAATGTTAAAATATTCAAAAATTTAAATTTTTTTTAAAAATTTAAAACATTTCATATAAACACAACACACAGCACAGTGGAAACATCTAACCACAAGCCATACAACATCAAGCTGACATCTCCCATCTTCGGGATGAATCAACAAGAAGGAGCCTAACATTTTATATGAAATGTTTTAAATTTTTAAAAATTAAAAAAAAAAAAATTTAAATTTTTGAATATTTTAACATTGACATTTTTAACTTGAGGGAAGTTTCGGATGGGATGTGAGAATTGTTAGTGCATTCAACAATCCTAGCAAGTGTTGTGTTTTTACACGTCGATATACTGTAGCAGCGTCAACGCAGCAAACATAACTGTGTACATTTTAACAACGACAGTGTTTTCATGATTGTACTATGTGCCTCTGATGATGGTTATATTAAACCGAAACATGTAAGGCAGAAGTGATAAAGAAGTGACCTACAAGTTGTTACACTGGACGGACTTTCTATTAACTTTGTGATTGATAGTGTAACGGACCAAAAATGAAACAATTCAAAATAGATCAATACTGTGTTCAGAAGAGCCCACTTTTAGGCCCTGTTCTGAAGTCACTGAGTCTATTCCAAACCCACATGCTCTTTTTCTTTCACATTCATATAACCATTCTATCTATGCCCAGAGCTTTGAAGTGGTCCCTTCCCTTCAGTAATTTCAACTTATATTTTTTTTTCGCATTTCTCATTTCTCCCGTTGTGTTACATTTCCTGCCCCTTTCACTCATCTGATTTCAACACCCTGATAATATTTGATGAAGTGTCCAAGTTATGAGGTGCCTTATTGTGCAGTTTTCTTGAGCCTCCTATTGCTCTACTCTTAGGTCAATATGTTATTCTCAGCATTTTGTTTCCAAACACTCTCAAACTATGCTGGGCTTGAGGTTCTCATGGTGGTGACTAAAGAGTACAGTTTTCTTGGATGTAATGCCATATAGTCCGATTGAAATTAACTGACTTTTCGGAGGACCATATTACCCCCATCTTCAGGGTTTAAGAGTAAACCAAGCAAGTAATCAGTGAAAACTTGCTTTTTACTAGTGTAGTGTTTAATAGTGTATATGCTTAGCCATAAGAAAATCCAAGTGTAAGGGATCATCAGAGGATCAGGTGTTTTGAGTTTGTGGTGGACAGTCTGTGACCCTTCAGAATTCTCACTGGGAACTATTAAAATGTGGAAAAGTGTAGGTGTGCTCCAGTTTGGAGCACACATTTTTTTTAAGAATGGGCAATGTGTATTGCATTCTGTATTTATATTCACATTCTGTATTACAGACAATTCAGTTTTTTTGTCAGCATCAGTATCCAGGTACAGCTGAACACATAGATATAAATTATTTTTACGTCGAATGTACATCATATTGAGAATGTAAGTTATAGAACTTAATGAGGTCTCTTTTATGGTGTGTTAATTTTTTTTTTAATAAAAATTTATTTGAGCTATGTTGAACTGATACAAATTAAAAATAAATTTGGATTACAACCTATAGTACAGAGTCCCAGCTCCAAATATCATAAGAATCTGAGTACTGCAGAAAGGACATTCAGGCAGATGAAAAAGCAGATCAATGTTCCCTCTTTTCATGCATTTCATACAAATAATAAGTACATAGGAATCTTTGTGTCTTATTGCATATAAGCTATATACATATTTCATTTGAGTATTCCGTGAAGGAAAAAACTGATATTTCGTATGTGACAGTATGGAAAGTGAATCATATGGTAGGCAGTTTGCCTGGAAAACAAAATTAATAAGCTCTGAACTAAACCATGGACCAAGTCCTTGAGTAACTAATAATTGCTCAGTTAAAGAAAAGGTTAAGTTGTACTGTCTTATTTTAAATGTCATTGATGGTCTGTTTTCAGTGAAAGATCGATATGGAGAAGAGTTAGCGAAGGATGCATATAAGTCCAATGATGATTCCAGTTCATCTGAAGAAGATGAATATGCAGAACATCTTACACAGCAATTAGAAAAAGATTTCTTTAAAACTTTATCTTGTTTGAAGAAAAGAGATCCTTCTATATATGATGAGAAAGTTTCTTTCTTTGCTGATAATAATTTGACAAAATCACGAGGAAGAAATGTTGATGCAAAGAAAAGTGACAAGAGACCCCTGTTCCTGAGAGACTATGAAAGGAAGCTTATAGTAGAGCGAGAAGGCCAGCTTAGTGAAGGTATGTATGTTGCCGTTATAGAGAGGTCCATAGGATAATTGAAGTAAAGTACTATGTTGAAAATATCTAAGGAACAAACATTTTCAGGAGGACCGGTGATAGAATAAAATGTAGAGTTTAAAGATTAATCTTATATTATCAAATTTACATGAACTTGCCATATAAAGTGAGTTTTTTTTTATTATAGCTTGTAAGGTTCTTCAGATTTAGTTTATTTTCCAAAGTTTATGTACATTATTCGGACAAATGACCATGTTGGCTTTTTGTTTTGTTTGCAAAGATGATGTGTTGAGAGAAGTCTCTCAAGTATGTGACAATAGTAGATTATGTTCACCAGAATGTGCAGATGCACTATCAGTGGGGTGGTAATAGAAAGTTCTATTTTGCTTACATGGTTTATGCTACAGGTTTAACCAGGTTTTCTCAAAATCCTGATTTTGTGTAAATGTATATGACATTATTTATGGATACCTATAGCCTTTAATGGAGACATATCTTTCCAAAGTTGTTACTTTCTTGAGATATTTAAAAATCTATTTGGACCTTTAAGTAAAGGTGGCCACTTAAATGTATTAAAATAAATGAAACTTATAATTGGTAACATTGATATAAATGCATATGACAGAGTTTTATTAAAATCTTTGAAGAGTTTAAATGATGTACAGTGTTCATTTAGGTCTTAAGTAAAGTAGTCCTTAAAATGAATCAGATTAAACAGAAATCAGAATAATTTGCTGTACCAAAAGCAGCTATGTGGCTAGCATGCTATTTCTTGCAGATGGACAGGACTAAATTGTTGGTAAAGTGTCTGATTATTTAATTTATATTATAATTTCTGTCATGTGCATAATTTAAACCTGGGTTACTATATAAACATGAAGTAGGATTAGATGGTTCAGGCTTTTTCATGTATTCTGCATAATATCTATATATAGAATTCTGTAAAGTTATTGTAATCTGATGCAAATGGAAGAAGATGAAGAAGTGTATGACCGACCACTCATTCAAAAGATGAATAAAAAATGCTTTGTATTTATGATTGCTTGAACCACAACGTTTTCATCAAGATAGTAGCCTGTGTTTCAATGAATTATGTGTATGGTTCATGTTCATTTGAAACATTTTTAGGTGATATTATTATAATGTTATAAATGTGGTATTGAATATACAGTTGACACCCAATCTTCAACTGTGTAAATGTAATATCACAAGCATACAATTCTTTTTTCACACTGCACAATTACATGCAGTAAAGAATATCTCCCAACAGAAGGTGAAGGCAGTGAGTGCAATGCAAGCTTACGTCCACAATCACCAACAATAGCTGAAGAGCAAAATCTCATTAAGGAAAGTTTGAAGGATGCACTGAAGGATTCTGATGATGACAATGACGGGGAAATGTGGGGAGGACTTTTTCAGAAGCGACACAAGACGCAGGCAGATGTGGTATGTATGGTTCTGTATGGAGTACATGTAATATCAAATTTTCAGTTGAAATTCAGTGGGACAACCAGCATGTACTTTTGGTTAGGGTAATTATCCAAATTGAATTCTTATCTCTCAGGATTGTAATTATAGAGCCAGCGGTGGGTTGTTCCAGTCTGTATTAATGGTGGAAAGCATGTGGAGGGAGTTAAAATACTTTCATGCGTACCCTCTTCTCCCACAAGACTTACCAGACACCTCAAGTATGATCACAGATGCTCTGCATAAAAATATGATGATGATGGTGAGGGGGAGGAGGAAACGTAACAGACAGACACAGATAGATCTGTAGGAGTAGGAAAATATCTTTGTGAGTTCTACTTGGAAATCCTTGTTTGTTAGTTTTTACTTTGCTCTCATTTTACGTGTTTGCCAAGAATACAGAGACCTCTCTTGAAGAGAAACAATATAAGGAGTAAAATCCAGTTGCTCGTTTGTACTGGGAATTACTCAAGAGTCTGCTATGGCAGAAGCAGCACTCCTCACATCAACTCCAGCCATGTGTGTTTGGGCCTGTAGTGCAGTCAGCAAGGCCATAAATATAAAGGTAAAGATACAGTTGTACCTGTACTCAATTAAGCACTACTCCATGAAGACACATGGGGGTGGATGTATAGAACCACATTTTCTTGATTTTGTCACTAGTTCGAGGTGAGTTGTCAGCTTCATGCCCCCACCTCTTTACCCCAGTGAAAGACCTGCTGGTACCCAATGGATAGAAAGCTTAGTGTGCCCCAAAGCCAGTCTGGGTGATGTGGAGAAGCGAAAATTCTTGACCCTACCATGACTCAAACTCTGACCCCTCAGTTGTCCAGCCTGTAGCAAGTCACTATACTGACTGCGCTATCCTGGCTCATAGTCAGCAAGCCCATAGGCAAACGAATAGAACAAAGCCCATCCATATCATAGCAGATTCCAGTGATGCATCTTGTTATGGACATATTTCTGATACTTGCATAGAAACTTCATAGTCACACATTTGTTATTTTTCAGAACTAGACTATGATGGAAACTGGGATACAGAGATCTTAAATACCCTATGAAATTTTGTTAGGAGATTTCAGTGCCAAAGTAGGGAGGGAAGACATTATCAAACCAACAATTGGGAATGGGAGTTTGCATGAAGTTAGTAATGATAATGGAGTTAGAGTTGTAAACTGTGCCACATCAAAAAATCTTACTGTCAGAAGTACAATGTTTCCACATCACAACATCCATAAATTTACTTGGACATATCCTGATGGGAAGATACACAATCAAATAGAACATATTTTGATAGATAGGAGATGGCACTCAAGTATACTTGATGTCCGATCATTCAGGGCAGCAGATTGTGATACTGACCACTACCTGGTGGTGGCAAAGGTTAGGTAAAGACTGGCAGTGAGCAAACAAACAACACAGAGGTCATATGGAGAGGTTCAATCTCAAGAAATTAAATGAGGTAGAGGGTAAAGAGCAGTATCGTGTTGAAATCTCAAATAGGTTCATGGCTTTGGAAAACTTGGACACTGAGGTGGATGTTAATAAAGCTTGGGAAACTATTAGAGAGAATATAAAAATGTCTGCCAAAGAGAGTCTAGGTTATTATGAACCGCAGAAGCATAAACCATGGTTTGATGAAGGCTGCTCAAAATTATTAGATCAAAGAAAGCAGGCCAAATTGCAGTGGTTACAGGATGCAAGCGAGTTAAATGGGGGTAATCTGAAAAATATAAGATGTGAAACCAGTAGGCATTTCAGGAAGAAAAAGAGGGAATATCTGAAAGACAAAATTGATGAGCTTGCAGTGAACAGTAAGAACAAGAACATTAGGCACCTATATAGAGGAATAAATGACTTTAAGAGGGGTTACCAGCCTGGCAGTAACTTAGTGAAGGATGAGAATGGTGATCTGCTTGCAGATTCCCACAACATTTTGAATAGGTGGAGGAACTACTTCTCTCAGTTATTGAATGTACATAGGGTCAGTGATGTTAGGCACCTGATCCTAGCCCTTTTGAAGTTGAAAGTGTTATTGCAAAATTGAAGTGGTATAAATCGCCAGGTAGTGATCAAATTCCGGCAGAACTTATTCAAGCAGGAGGTGAAATAATACTTCCCAAGATCCACAATCTAATTACTTCTGTTTGGCATAAGGAAAAATTGCCTGATCAATAGAAGGAGTCTATTATTGTACCAGTTCACAAGAAGGGTGATAAAACTGACTAGTAATTATCGGGGGATATCACTGCTATCAACTTCATATAAAATTTTGTTCAATGTTCTTCTTTCAAGGTTAAGTCCATATATAGATGAAATTATTGGGGATCATCAATGTGGCTTTCAACGTAACAGATCAACTACAGATCACATCTTTTGCGTTCATCAAATATTGGAAAAGAAATGGGGGTACAATGAGACAGTACATCAGCTATTCATAGACTTCAAGAAAGCCTATGATTCAGTTAGGAGGGAAGTATTGTACAGTATTCTAATAGAGTTTGGAATACCCATGAAACTAGTTAGGTTGATTAAACTGTGTTTAAACGAAACATAGTAAAGCCCATGTAGGTAAACGTTTGTCTGATAAATTTCCTATCCAGAATGGTCTAAGACAAGGAGATGCTTTATTGCCACTCCTTTTCAACTTTGCCTCAGAATATGCAATTAGGAAGGTTCAGGGAAACCAGGTGGGACTGAAATTAAATGGGACACATCAGCTGTTGGTCTACGCTGATGATGTGAATCTACTGGGTGATAATGTAGATACCATAAAGAAAAACACACAAACTTTAATTGACGCAAGTAAAGAGGTTGGTCTAGAAGTAAACACAGTGAAAACTAAGTATAGGTTGCTGTCTCATCACCAAAATGCTGGGCAAAATCATAACATAAAGATATGAAACAGATGTTTTGAAAATGTGGCACAGTTCAGATATTTGGGAACAACGATAACAGATGGAAACCTGATTCAGGAGGAAATTAAGAGGCAACTGAACTCTGGTAATGGTTGCTATCATTCAGTCCAGAACCTTTTGTCTTCTCGTCTGTTGTCCAAAAACATAAAAATTAGAATATACGACACTATAATTTTACCTGTGGTTCTGTAGGGGTGTGAAACTTGGTCTCTGACATTAAGGAAGGAACATAGACTGAGGGTGTTTGGGAACAAGGTGTTGAAGAGATTATTTGGACCAAAGAGGGATGAAGTGACAGGAGGTTGGAGAAAACTGCATAATGAGGAGTTTTATAACTTGTACTCTTCTCAAAGTATAATTAGAATGATCAAGTCAAGGAGGATGAGGTGGGCAGGGCATGTAGCGTGAATGGGGGATACGAGGAATGCGTATAGGATATTGGTGGGAAAGCCAGAAGAAAAGAGACCACTGGGAAGACCAGGGCGTAAGTGGGTGGACAATATTAAAATGGATCTTACAGAGATAGGATGGGATGGTATGGATTGGATAGATTTGGCTCAGGATAGGGACCAGTGGAGGGCTCATGTGAACATGGTAATGAACATTCGGGTTCCATAAAATGCTGGGAAATTCTTGAGTAGCTGCAGAATTGGCGGCTCCTCCAGAAGGGCTCAGCTCCATGAGTAAGTAAGTAATATGACTGATTGAATGTTTAATAATCAGTACCCGGGACATGGGATTATGTTTAGCTGTTAGTTAATGCATAAGTTCATGTCATGGTAAGTGTTAAATGATATATTGGGTCAGTATTGAAGAGAAATTGTAATATGTATAGTCTGTTGGCCTTTTGACCATACCATCAGTGCAAATGCACATGAAGAATGGAGAGGATGTACTTGTGTCTCTTTTGATGAAGCGGCTAAAGAGGCTGTGGCATATTGTCAGGTAAAATTTTTGTAGAATGAGGGTTGTATCTCCTGAAGAGAGCTACAGATTTTGACCACAGTGCACTAAGGATTGAGAACTGAGCGTATTGTCTTACAACCTATGTTACAGGAAAAAGAAGAGGAAGATTACAAGGAATGGCTGAAAGGACAGAGAGAAGAACTCTCAGACAAAAAAACAGAATCAGAGCTTAAATACTTGCATGATTATTGGAATAACCCAAGCCTTAATTCTCAAGAATTGTTTCTTAAAGATTATATTCTCAACAAAAGGTAGGCTGGGATAATTTGTAGTGAAATAAGTAATGGATATACAGGAATGCAGAAATTTATCAGATGTGACATCATACTTATAGATTTTATTGAAATATGAGTGTTTGAAGTGCCCAAGAAAATATTTGTCTCTTGATCTGATATGGGTATTCATGTTGTGTGTCTGTAGCATGTGGTTCATATGGATAGAAAAAATGACAACATTTCAGGATTATAATCTTTCAGTGGATACGTGCTTAACCCGTATAGAATTATTAAATACACTTTGTGAATTACTGCTGTAGACCAGTTAATAGTTTATAATGACACTGCATCAACTGCAGAGGTTATGTAACAATGAATGAACTTTGTTAAGTGGACATTTTGTTTAAAATTCTGGAGTATACAACTTTGTGTGTTTCCAGGAGTATTGGTTTTCTACTGTAATGGGGAAAGGAAGTTTTACAGTATGAAGGCAAAATGCTAAGACATCCCAATAACTTATGTTGATTTTTATCAGGTTTCTTGAGGCCAGTGAAGATGATGACTACGTACCAACATATGATGAAATTGTCCATGACTCTGATGAAAATCTTTCTGAAGATGAGAAGACCATTGAGAAGCAAGAGGAATTTGAACACAAGTTCAATTTTCGCTTTGAAGAACCAGACAAAGAGTTTGTTAGTTCATTTTTATTAATTTCAGTATAGAATATCATTGCTTATCTGGAAAATATAATTAACGTTTCTTATTATAGGTGAAGCGATATCCTCGAACAATGGCAAATTCCCTGCGTAAATGTGATGACAGACGGAAAAAGAAACGACGTGAAGTAAAAGAAAGAAAGGAAGCTGAAGAAGCTAGAAAAAGAGAGGAGTTAAAGAGGCTGAAAGCGTTGAAAAGGAAAGAAATAATGGAAAAGATAGAAAAGTTGAAACAAATCACAGGCAATGATGAAGTTGGTTTCAAGGTAAATCTTTTCCAAACCAAATTTACTTTATAGTGGTCAAGCCCATTCATATTTGTATATACTGTGTTTCATCACATGATTCCCACATTCTTATTTTTCATTATAGAATTAAGAAGCAGAGAAAAATGTGTCATACACTCCATTTGTATGCATGAATGATAAGGCAGGTTTTGTCCCAACTTGGAGGGATACAAGCAGTCTGAAGGGAGTGAGCAGGCAGGTAGAGCTTTCATGAATGTGTAGTATTCTGTATGGTAAGAACATTCTCATTGGAGAGATGAAAGTGCAGACATCTTATTCAGAAAACTTAGAGGGAATAGAGACCTGGACAGAAATAGGATCTAATGGAACCCCCATTTAATGTACTTTGATTTAAGGTATTCCCATAAGATTCAGTTTCATTGATTCCAAGTTAACACTTTCAATGTCAAATTACTTCCACTTGAGATTATCTTTGGTTTAATGCTCAAATGGACTGTTCCCAAAATTAACCTTAAATGTAGGTTTCATTGTAATATTAAAGTGGCTCTTGGAAGAAATATGGTGCAGGGGTGTTGGCTGAATTGTGTATTGTTATTGTACATACGGAACATTGTTGTATCTGATTGCTAAGGTAGTGCTGTAATTATGTAATTGTAATGAATGTTTCCTGAGTCTTCTGTAGTTACTTAATTCACTGTAGTTATGGAATTCAGAGGCTGGTTGCTGACTGGAGTAGTGTTCTCTGTGAGAAGCTGATAGTTGTTTAGCTCATCAAGATATTATCTACCTTTTATGGACTGTGAAGCTTCATGACTGTTCACAAGATCCTGCCACTGGACTCTGTTTGAAGCCAGATGAATTGAATTCGCACCCTCACAGCTTGTTTCTTTAAGATCCAGTGTAATATTAACATCCTATCAATGTCTGGATCTCCCAAGTGGTCTCTCTCTTGAGGCTTTCCAGTTTAAATTTTGTATATAGTGTGGCATATTCGCTCGAAGCAAGAATTGTGGAGTCACAACAGCCAGCTGTTACTAGGCAACAGCCCATAAACACTGACAAAGGAATGATGTTTGCTGCACAATCTGTGCAGATGACTGTGCATGCAACAATGGAATATGTCACGCCACCACTAATCAGCAGTTGGAATGCAACAAAGGAATGGTGTTTTCTCCGTGGTCTGTGCCTAACTGTTATAAGCAGGACATGTCAGTGAGTTAGTGGCCAAGCATATTCAGAAGAGACTAATGCATCTTTTTGTCAGAGAGAATATTACATAAGGGCTATGACCTCAAGACTTAAATTGAAAAAGAATCTCTGGTTGTGAGCGTCAAGGGGCTTAGTGCCAAGATGAACTGATTGGTGGTAAACTGCCAGTCGTAAAGTAACTCTGACACCGACTCTAACTCTGAGTGAGTTAGATAACCGCTGGGGTTCAGTTGTTGTGAGCTGTTGCTGTGAGAAGCTGGTAGCTGAGGCCTGGGACAGTTCGGAAACCCAGAGGAAGGGGCACGTCCGCCATTGAACCTGCTACCAAACAATGTTTTTTTAATGCTAGTGGGATGGGACTAAGTCCCTTGTACTGCGGCCACTTCTGGCCTATTATACCAGACCCAGATGATAGGCGAGGGTGATTGTGGAGCAATTGGTGGAATGAAGATTGGCAGGGGAAATTGAAGTATTCGGAGGAAACCTGCCCCAGCGCCACTTTGTCCACCAAAAATCCCACTTGAGCAAACCTGGGCCGCCGCGGTGGGAAGCCAGCGACTAACCACTTGAGCTATGGCGTGGCCCAAGCAATGATTAGTGAATGAGATGACTTTGTGTGTCCCACAGTGATTTATGAATTGTGTAGAACAGTGAGTGCATAATCCTTGTAATTATGAGTTGTGAGGGTTCAGTAAATCTGATTACCAATCCAAACCCCATCAATAGTTACTGAAATCGTGGCAGCTTGTGTCTGAAGTGGATTCATTGGATTAAAAGGCATCAGATTGGGTGAATAATTGGGCTGAAGACATTGGATTGTTATGCCACCATACTATGGAGATGGAACAAATGATGGCATGCCTACTGGCTGAAATAAAAACCAACCAAGAAAGGATGGAAACTAAGATAGAGGTCGGTAACGAGAAGGTTGAGGTCCTTTGAGGCACTTTCATCTCCTGGATGGATATCCACCAAACCAGGACGGAGTCCACTCAAGAAAAAATTAAAGCCAAGATGGGCATGCATCAAAAGATGATGGAGTCCACAATACAGTCCATTCAGTCTGAGTTAGAGAAGACCATCAAACATCAGGTGGAAGACGTCCCACCATGTGTCAACCAAAAGTCGCAGAGCCTCTGCAAGGACCTGACCAAAAAGATTGATGAGACAGGTGGATTTATGGGCCATAATGACATCAGTCAGTACATGGACAAAGAACCTCCTTGAAACCACAACAGACACAAGGGAGCACCTTCACAAAGAGCTTGGCCTCATAATCCAGGTCTAGACACTGATGATGAGGATCCTAGTAGATACCATGCGGCAGTGACTCAGGGCCAAGATACATAGTTGAAGTAGAATCCCGGGCTGAGCTCTGGACTTACCGAAGAACAGGAACTGGCACAGGTATGGTGCAGACTCCAAAATTCGACAGATTGATGCCATGGGTTGTTCCAATGGCAATTCGAGACCATGGCGGAATGACTGGACACACAACAATTGATAAAGCTACATTTTTGATAGCCACCTTAAATGAGCCCCCCGGCACACATTCTACATAGCATCCCCACTGAAACAAAGTATGAAGAGGTTACTGTGGTACTCAAAAATCGCTACATGGACCACCATCTGGTGGAAGCATTCTGTGCTCAGCTGAGGAGAAGGGTCCAGTACACTGGGGAATCTGCAAGAATTTTCTGCCACCATCGACCACTTGGCTTACCATGCTTATGTTGACTCAACTGAACATCACATCAGAAGGAAAGCGGACCGTGCATTCACTGACAGGGTATGAGAAAGAGCCCTAAGACAGCAGCTACTTTTGGGGGCCAAGAGGACATTAAACGAGGCCCTCATCAAGCCCTCCAGCTGGAGGCAGCAAATATGGTGGTTGGGACACCCTCCTGGCTCCAGCAAGACAGTGCAGGGAAATTCTAGGCCCCCACCCACACCAAGAGACCACCAATGACCAGCATTCTGGACTTATGCAGGAATTGAGACTGAAGACCTCTGAGAGACACACGGGAACCAATGATGTCTGAATGGCGACCAAGAAACAAGGGATAGGTGGACAGAAGGAATGGCCAACCCTTGGGAAGTGAGTGGGTGCTGGTGGAAGAGGGGGGTGCCGGCATACCCATTATCGCCCCCACCATGTACTGTCATAATGGAAAGGGCTGACCCTAGCCTAGTCACACAGGGGTGGGTCGGTGGCAAACCATGCCTCTTGACCATTGACACTAGAGTGTACATGACTGCTGCCAGATGGCAGAAAAAGCAACCGAACCAATGCTCATGCTGCAGACGATATCTAGGGAAACCCTTCCCATGTTGAAAGACACTGACCCTGTGGTGTGGCCCACTGAAGTTTTGGGTATTTGTCACCAGTATAATGAGTTAATCTTGGGACTGGACATCCTGTGTGCATACAGTGCATCTGTGGACCTAGGTCACTAAATGCTGCATTTTGCAGTGAAAGAGGTATTGATATGGAGCCTCGGGGCTGGGCCCTGGCCTTCCAGCCTGGTAGTCACCAGTAATTAGGTGGTATCTGCACAGTATGAGGGAGTTGTGATGGCTGGATTGGAGAGTCCCCTCAAAATGGAAAATATCCTGGTAGAACTGAGTCCAAAGACCCACACTCCCAAGGGACTACATAGCCAGGACCCTGGTCTGAGATCTCAGGGAGGTACATGTGAGGGTCCTGAATGTTACCTGTTACAATGAGAAGCTCATGAAAGGATCCCCTGGCACAATGTGAGGCAGTCATGCTGGTGGCCCTACCCGTTGTTGAACAACCACATGTCCTGATGTTGCAGGACATGATTACAGCAGCCAGGCCAAACCTGTGTAATGCTGAATCCCATGACTTGGAAGAGATACTCACTACTCACTACTCTTTGCTAAGAAGGGTGATGACTACAGATAGATCGACAGAGTGTATCACTGTGTAGATACAGGTGAAGCCCGATCAATTCGCCAACCCCTGAGGAGGCTTCCCCTAGCAAAATAGTTGGATATGGGTGAGATACTTGAGGATATGTAACGACATGGGGTTATCGAAGAGTGAGACAGCCCCTGGTCATCCCTGTCATTCTCATCTGAAAGAATGGGGACCCATGTTTCTGTACAGACTACATGAACTAAACAATGTCACAAGGAAAGGCTGCTTCCCACTGCCCCAAACTGACAACACTCTGGACATGCTGAAAGGGGGCCAAATGGTTCTCCACTTTGGACCTGAAGAATAGTTACATCTGAACGCAAGGAGAAGACTGCATTGTTGATGGGTCAAGGGCTGTGGCAGTTGAGTCATGACCTTTGGCCTCTGCAGTGCTCTACCGATGTTCCAATGGTTCTAAGAAGCCTGCCTAAAGCCCAGTCCAGAGAAGTGTCAACTCTTTCAGAAGAAAATATGGTACCTTGGGCATATTGTGTCACCTGAGAGGATAACCACTAATCCTGAGAATCTGAGAGCCATACAGGAATGGCCAACCCCAAAGAACAAACATGACATTGGAAGCTTCCTGGGTGTCTGCATGTGTTAGAGATGGCTTATTTCTGGTTTTGCTAACATCATGAAACCACTGACCAAACTTATGTAGGAAAAATAAGCCTTCCAGTGTACTCCAGAAGTGGAGGCAACCTTCCAAACACTAAAGGAGACCCTCCATACTGCCCTTATTCTTGATTGCCCACAGTCAAGAGAGAGGTTTGTCGTTGACAGACATGAGTCATGTCAGGATTGGAGGAGTGCTGTCCCAAGTACAGGACGGTCAGGAACTAGTAATAGCCTACAACAGTAAGACGCTGAATAAGGCCAAGAGAAATTACTCCATTGCATAGTGGGAATTACTAGGCACTGTGAGGACACTGGAACATTTCAGTGGAACCCTAGAGCCAAAATGATGTTGGTACACCTTGAGTGCCTTGCTCCTTATCAGGGAACCACTTGGGATAAGCAGCCTTGAGGAGGGAGCAATGTGACATATTCACTAAAGCGAGAATGTGTAGTCACTTGTGCATGTGCTATGTGTCTTGCCCATCTCATACATACTCCTTTATTTTATGCAGTTGACAGTGTTTGATTAAATTTACAAATTATGAAGCTGATCATTGTGTAATGTTTTCAATTATTCTCTTACTTCTGTCATGTCCAGAATTTTCTTTGGAGCTTTGTTCACAAACACCCTAATTTCATTTTTCATCTATAGAGAGAGAGAGAGAGAGACCATGTTTCATGTCCATATAAAACAGGTAAAATGATACAAGAACAGTTCAGCATTGTCATTACAGAATGCTGTAATCATTTCCCTGTTGATGATTTTGGAGCAGCAATCTGGATCCTTGAGACATTGACTTCATAAGCAGTTATGGTTTTGTGCTGTCTACACATTTGTTGTGAGTAAATTTTATTAGTATTAAGTTAATAAATTATTCACATGCTCTTTCTCAACACACAGGATGAAGATTTGGAAGGAGATTTTGATCCACATGAGCATGATAAACGTATGAGGCAGATATTTAACTGTGAGTACTATAATGGAGATGAACGCGAGAAGCCTGAGTTTCCTGAATTAGATGAAGAGTTAGAAATAGGTAAGCAGATTGCAGCAATGTTGAATGAAGAACTGAATTTGAGGAGTGCTGTCTTCTGGGATATCACACTGTATTGTCCATTGAAAATAGTACTCTTCATAACTAATGCTGTGAGAACTTCAGATTGTGCTTTGAAGCAGTAGTTCAATGAATGAAGGAAAGCGCTGAATACATAGTAATTTTTCTCAATTTCCTATATTTTCATCACCAATTGTATACTTCTAGATTTTGTAGTAGAACCTTTTATAATAACTTGGATGTTACCAACTGTCATAATAATGAACTTTCACTGAGAGTGCTGTTAGCAAATGCATGAAGTACTAACAGGTAATAAAAGTGACAGGAGGAGGATCAGATCTGTTCAGCATATTTACCTGTCATGTATTTAGAAATTCATAACCTTTAAGGTTGATGGAATAACTAGAGGTGGAAAAAGTCGCTGTGACTTGATGCAGTTTCGTGTGAATATAAAATGAAGCTAAGCTAAATCCTTAAAAAAGTAAAGTAGAGAGGTGTTTGCAGAGAAGAACTTATATTTTCCAGACATATTCTTTTCTGTGTTGAATACATCAGCAGCCTTGATATTCATTTATTACAGATACATATCTAATGTTGCCAAAACTAACTGTGTTCCAGAGATCACACTGCACAGAATAGAAGTTATTTTCCCATGTTGTTCAAAGTGTTTGAAAGATATTTTATATATTTTAAAGCTTTAATGAGTAATTGTACAATAAGTTTTATTTGAGAAGAACCAACAAAATTCAATTTTAGCTCCTTGTAAAGTAGGTTTTATATTGGATTAAAGTAAATCAAACTATATTTACTTCGCAGCTTTTAATGTTAGCCCTCAGACCAAATTTTCTAAAATTCCTCCAGGGGTGAAACACGCAGACAGGCAGAAAGATATAACCTCCACCATTATACAAGGTCCGTATAAAAAGTATCGGGAAAATAGATTTATTTCAGATATTGCTACAATGCCTCAAAATCCTTCAAAATACATCCCTTGTGCATCGATACACTTTTGCCAATGGCGTTGCCATGACACGAAGGCTCTCTGGTAGGCGGATTCCGGAAGGTCCTTAAGGGTCCGCGTGCAAGCCTCTTTGACAGCACTCAGGGTCCCATGATGGTGCCCTTTGAGGGAGGATTTCACTTTTGGGAACAGGAAAAATTCTGCTGGTGCCAAGTCGGGACTGTAGGGGGGTTGGGCTACCGTCACGATGCCGTTTTTTGTCTTTTTTATCTTTTGTGGCCGACAGAGTGTGGAGGATGAGCCCCGCGGTGGACGGCCGTCGACGTCAAGAACCGACGACAACGTGCAACGTGTGCGTGACGTACTCAATTCAGACCGTCGGTTAAGTGTGCGCATGATTGCAGATCGTGTTGGCATTGATAAGATGACGGTGCACACCATTATCACTGAAGACAAAAAATACAAAAGATAAAAAAGACAAAAAACGGCATCGCGATGGTACCCCAACCCCCCCTACAGTCCCGACTTGGCACCAGCAGACTTTTTCCTGTTCCCGAAAGTGAAATCTTCCCTCAAAGGGCACCATCATGGGACCCTGAGTGCTGTCAAAGAGGCTTGCACGCGGACCCTTAAGGACCTTCCGGAATCCGCCTACCAGAGAGCCTTCGTGTCATGGCAACGCCATTGGCAAAAGTGTATCGATACACAAGGGATGTATTTTGAAGAATTTTAAGGCATTTTAGCAATATCTGAAATAAATCTATTTTCCCGGAACTTTTCCCGGTGCTTTTTATACGGACCTTGTATGTTTGCTTTATACATCTGATGTAACAAACTCATAAGAGTACAGTTATCACATTATTTTGCTTTGAAGTGGATTCTTACAAGATGTATAGAGCTATTTATTTTGTTTCAGAAAACTGGGATGCATGGAATGGAAGAAACAATGAGATGGAGAGCCAGCAGAATGAATATGAACCACATTGTGAAGATCCTGATTTCAATGCAAGTTGAACACAATTAGTATGAGTTGGCTGTTTTAGATGAAACTGAAACTAAGAATTGTGTTTTAAAACTGTGTTCCCGCGGGTTGGAGGACTAATTAATACATGCATTTCTTCCACTTTAACTTCAAGCTTCTGGTGTGTTGTCAAATTGATTCATTTTAATGATGCCTCATGCTTTGTGTTGACCTGTCATAAAGATAAAGACTGTTGTCACCTAAAAGAAACAATATTTTGATCAGTGCTCAGTTTCAATTGGTTCCCTCATTTGCACAGTTTCTAGACAACTTCAGCAAGACATGGGAAAGTAGTTAGTGTGGATATTGATAAAGTAATAGATAATTCAGGTATCAAATTAAATTTAGAGTAAATGGCACCATGACATAAAATATAGATCCCATTAAGGTCTACAACTTTGTTAAAAATCTTCCAATATGAATGTTTTATGAAAGACAAAGAAAAATAATTTCTGACGCTCTGTAGTGTAATGGCTTTGTAACAGTAGGTTGTATCTGCAGAACATGAATGTCAAGATAGTGAGGTATGCAGAATTACAAAGAATGTGTTTTGATATGAATGTAAGCCATTCGAGTACATATTTCCACTCTTGTTAATTGCTTAGGCAGTTTGATTTAACAGTTCCTAAATGTGTTAACATTTCAGTGTGCAAGCCTTTCCCATTCCTAATAACCGTTTGTGTGTATAGTACAGATTCATGCAATATATTCCACATTCAACTGGATGCTGTACCTGCTTGTAGTATCAGAAGCCAGTCTTTGACATTCATTACATTCCATTACCATTTTCTAAGGTGTTCATACCAGGCCAGTAACAGTGGGTTATTCAAACCAGCATGAGAGCTGCCACATGACCTAGTTGACTGTAATTACTAACATACTGTCCCCTTCACAACAGGAAAGTTGTATCTAGATTTAGCTGTAACAGGTACAGAGTGATATATGCCTCCCCTCAGTGTCTGCCACACCTTTATAACCATGAGAGTTTCTGTGGCAGTATACAAAGTTTTGAATTTGATTTGTAGCTCACTCTGTTAACAGTTTTATATAACTATTGCTGTTGAGTTAACAAAGATGTATATTAAGCAATGAAAATCGGTTTAATTTTATTAGCATTCAAAAACAGTTAAGAAATGGTGGGACAAGCATGGCTTTCCATCTGTGATGAAGTACAGTGGTAGTTGCAATTAACATTCCTTTGGGCATCTGTGAATTCGAGCACTAAACTGAAGAAAACCTTAAAAAATGGAAATTTGACACACACAGATAATTTACTTGGAATCATTGAAACTGAATATTAAGTGACAGAAAATCTTAAACCAAGAGTGTTAAATAAGTGTTAATTTGTATGTTCAATTTATTTCTAGATGGACTGTGACTATAATCCTGCCAACCAGCTACACAGTGAATTTATCCAAGCAGCCAGCAGAAAGAAGAAGGGTAAAAAAAAAGGGAGCAAGTTTGCACAGGTTGTCGCAAACAAAAAACCAGTATTTGATTTCAACAGTCAGACATTTGATCAGTATATTGATGAATATTACAAACTAGATTTTGAAGACATCATTGGAGATATGCCTTGTCGATTTAAATACAGAAATGTCATACCAAACAGTTTTGGACTCTCAATTGATGAGGTATGAAACAGGGAAATGAACAACTTGGTGATATGTGCTAATATGTCTGTAAATGTGGTGTTTATAGTAACTTCCATTCCAGATTCTGAAAGCTGAGGACAAGGAGCTAAATCAGTGGTGTTCACTTAAGAAAGCTGTCCAGTACCGACCTGAACATGTTGAGAAATATGATATTCATGCATACAATAGAAAATCAAAAAGTGAAAATTTGAAAAGAAAAATTTTCAGCAGTCTTTATTCAGAGTGAGTAACTAATACTGTACCTGAAAGGATTCTGACGATGGTGTATACTGTACTTCTTTTGGCTTGTTTTGGACTTCATCCATCGTCTGGTGTGTAAAGACAAAAGACCACAACATTTCAGAGACTGGCAGTGATTGAGACTAGCTCTTTCTAACGGGCCCAGCTGAGTAGGTTTATCCTTCCCTACCCACCTGAAGATGGAGACATATCCAGTCTCCGAAACATCATGGTCTTTTGTCTTTTACATACCAGACGATGGATGAAGTCCAAAACAAGCCAAAAGAAGTATAATACTGTACCATTGAACTGTAGTAGTAGTATCATCATCATCATCATCATCATCATCATCATCATCATCATTTGAATAACTGATGTACTCTCCTCTATATTATTTTCATCATAAGTTTAATATTATTACCTTATTTATTCTCATACCACATATTGTTTCCTAAAAATGATTCCTTTAAAAAATCAGGATGGATATTGTATTTGATAACTGTCGTCCAAGTACCTTTCATTTTCATTAAAAATCTTTAAATCTATAGTCATAATGTTTTTGGCACTGGTTCAGTGTAATATAAACGACGGCAGGCATTTGAAGTTATATGAATATTTCTGAGACATAAGAATTGCAGATTTCAGAAAGAATGCAAAGTGAGGATCAGAGTTAGAGCCCAACTCAAGAGCATAGAGCAAGCAGTTTCATTTGATGGATTCTTGTGTGTAACATAATGAAGGAGACTTCACAGTATTTGTCATACACTGTACGTACATTTGGTAGTTCTGTCAAATATGTATATCAAAGTGAGGATCATAACCTACTGAAATAATACCTCCTTTGGGGGGGGGGCTTAATTACTTATTACTTACTGCATGGAGCAGAGTCATAGAGAAGCCATTATTCACTAAACTAGTCAAATTTCCCACATATTAGGGAACACTTAAGATTAACTACTGTGTTCACAAGTACCCCAGCTGGTGCCTATCTTGAGCTGGGTGAATCTGTTTCATGTCATTACAGCCTAATCCTGAAAGATTCATTTTACTTCTATCCTCCTGTGTATGTGTAGGTCTTCCAAGTGGTCGCTTCCCCTCAGTGCTACATCTGAAGTTCTGTATGCATTTCTGATCTCTTCATGTTACATGCTCTGCCCATGTCATCATTGGTCACCCCAATTATACTATATTACTTTAAATGTAAGGAACACATTTTACACATTTTTCCCGTTGAAATTTGAGATGCATTCGAGGAATGTGCACCTTTCTAATTTTTTTTCCTAAAACCCACATTCAAAAACTGGATGCCTCTTATATTTGAAGTAGTCACATGGTAGTAATGAAGAATACAAATTATGAAGCTCCTGAAGAATGCCGTCTTCTGGGATATGGCTCTGTGTAGATCTTGTATGAACCGACATTTTGGAGGAACATCGGTTCACACAAGTTCTACACAGGGCCGCATGTCAGAAGACAGCATTCTTCATAGTCACTGCTATGAAAACCTCAGATCTTATATATGAAGCTACTGATTATGCACTTTTCTCTTGTTACTTCCTCTAAGGTCCACATATTCTCCTCAGCATGCTGTTCTACTCTTAGAAAATTAAACTATTTGAGGGGGGTGGTTTGTGAAGCCTGGTTTTTTATTCTGTATTTCATCGCATGGTTCATGCACACTTTTTTCAAACATTTGTAATGAAATCTTAGTTAATTTTTTGTACTAGGACTGTGTAAAGTAATTTATCACGGTCTAGTTGACTTCTATATGAAGTAAAAAATTGGCAAATTGAGGGCAAGATTAAAGAAAATTATGCTGCCAATAGAATACATAACAAACAACCAAGCATGAATTATCAGCAGTGATGAAGAATAATGAATGGGTATTTACTGATGTCTTGCAATAAATTATATTCTTATTAATGTATGGCTTTGACTTTCTCATTAGTTTACAAGTGCTATGAAATTTATACTGTGTACTTGCTTAAATGTAGTGGCCATGACAAAGAAAACAGATGTTCGGTGTTATGTATAACCAATATGATATTAGTGTTAATAATGACAGTTTTAAATTGTTTGTCTGTTGGTGGTGGAAGGAGGGGGAGCCTGACTGGTCGATTGTGTTAAAGATAAAGATGAAAAATACTGTGCTTGATCCATAATTAGTTGCCCTCGTGACTGAATGCAACTTAAATTACTTACAGGGAACTCTCAGAACAGCAAACTGAAAATGAAGAAACAAAGAGTAAACGTAAGAGGAAACACAAGAAAGAAGTAAATAGTTGCAGCAGCGATGATGTTGAATTACATGATGATGTTAAGAAGAAAAATGTAGTGCATAATTGCTCCGTGCAGTCAAGTGGAACAGGTGAAGCTGAGGGGCTTAGTGTTGACAATAAAAAGAGATTGATTTCATCACATGACAGTAATGACATACAGAATGAGCAGTCTTCAAATACACAGAAAGAAAAGAAGAAAAAGAAAAGGAAGATCAGATCAGAAGAAAGCAATGAATTCAGTCATGTAACACATGTAGAGACTCTGTCAGTTCCATTACTGCCTAAGAAACATAACAGTAAGAACGCTTGTGGGAAAAGAATTCAGAAGGTTTCTTGGCAGAGTGATCAGTCTAAAAAACAAGAGAATCCTGCCATTTCAGATGCACGCCTCAGGGCATATGGGATAAACCCTAAGAAGTATAAAAATAAATTGAAATATGGGAACAACTGAGCTACATTTGGTGATGTCTGATATTCGGTTTAAAAGTGAATGTATAAATTCTTTAAAACAGTTACATTGTCATGGGAGCTGGCATAGCACAGTCAGTATAGTGACTGGCTATGGGCTGGATGACCGAGGGGTCGGAGTTTGAGTCCTGGTGGGGGCAAGAATTTTCTCTCCTCCAGGTCGTCCAGACTGGCTCTAGGGTCCACCAAACCTCCTATCCAATGGGTACCGGGGGCTCTTTCCCCAGGGGTAAGGTGGCAGGGCCGTGAAGCTGACCACTCACCTCCAACTAGTGCCGAGGTCAAGAAAATGTGAGTCTATACATCCACTCCCCCATACATCTTCATGGTGTAGTGCTTAATTACTTAAGCATAGGGACAACTTTACCTTTTTATGTTGTCATGTGATAAGAGTGACTATAGATGAGTTTTGGATTGATGAGCGGATTTATTGGATTCTTTGATACAGCGCGTGACTATACTTTACAGTACACTGTTACAAATATAGACACATGCACTTAGGCGCGGGCCCATGCGCACAAACACTAGTGTCCATAGTTACATCTTCACTACCATTGCTTGGTAGTGGCTTCAATGCAGACATTCCCCTTCCTCTGGGTTCCTGAACACTCCCTGGCCTCAGCTACCAGCTTCTAATAGCAACAGCTAACGATGACTGAACTGCACCAGTTCTCTCGCTAACTCACCAACCGACTCGACTAACTTGTCCTGCTTATAGGATCTCTACACAGACCACACACATAACTCTGTTCCTGGGCCGCTGTCTGGTAATGGCTGTTGTATATTTTGTGGTTGCTGCCCTAGCAATGGATCTACATGCCACAGTATATTTTTGTTGACATACAGTAAATGTAGTTATGTTACAGTTTTGCTAGAAAGAATAACCTGGTGAGATAAATGTACACTAAGTGAGGCACATCCAAGTTCAGTTTGGAAATACTGTGACAGCATTGAAATCAGTAATTTCATTTAACTAGACACAGTAAATAAAAAAATGATTGGAGAACCTTGGTTCCCAGGATTAACATTGAAAACATATTAAATTTGGATTTGTATTGGAATAATGAATAAAGGATACATACAGCATTACTGCTTGATAAGACTAGGTACTTCATCTCTATCTAGTGTTGCTGTACACTTTACACACGCCTTAAACTGAGCAACATCCATGTCTGGAAGCCCTGGAGCTAATACACTTACGTGTTTTTACTATATTGTGTCTTGTTTTACTTCTTACAAACAAATGGTCATAACTCCTAAACTGTAAGTGATGGACCAAAATGGAATGCATTTTTGAGAGGCTCACATTTATTTAGATATTTCACTCACAATATGTCTGACCCATCTCTTACGGTTTAGACGTGGCAGGCGGTTGAATGTCTGTAAAATTAGGAAAATAATTACATGTTTTGGTTAATTGTTTAAATAGTGTACAGTTTTAATTTGGGAATAAAATAAAGATCATTTTTGGATAGAACAGTCTTTATTCTTTCCTTTACATACAACTTTTAATATAAAATACACCATAGGTCTCGAGTTATCGGCGGTCACGTAAGAGGTTGCACAGTTGTTACTCTCAGTGTCACCGCTTCATCCATTTGCACCCTAGCATAATAACTTTTTCAATGTTAAAAAAGTATAATATTTACTAGAATTACCGAGTTTCTGGACTTTATTTACCATCTGGATGAAGTCCAAAAGTTTAGTAATCCCAAGTGTAATACACCATTATCAGAACCTTTAGAACGTAAGTTACATTAATGCATTTTAATACTGAGGCCACACACCATGCTTTAGAAGGAAACAGGTGTGGAATACCACAAGACATATTAATATAAAACTATAAATTTGGTTTAAACACAAAATTGCATAAATCAATCATCTATAGTACTATTTACATGACTATAATATTTTGTTCAGAATACTCATATCTGATGTCACCTACAACATATTTTGCAAATAAAGTGCCTTTTAAATTTGTACTGATTCTCAGAAGGCTGCAGACTATCACATGTCTGTTCTTCCAAGAAAACTGGTGCATTGAAGTATAAAGATAATAGCAGATGTGTGGTGAACTGTATGTATAGGTCATTTTTAGAGGTTGCCTTGTGGTTGTACATGAGAAGTAAGAAGTACGGCAAAAAGTAATGGGGCAGTGGTTGTGCTGAATTGTGAGAGGGAAGGTGATTTATGCACTGTAATTAAGGCCCTGCTATAACCCAGGCACTCACTCATGTCTAAAAACATTACAGAATCTGGAATTAGAGAGCTGAATGTGTCCACATAAACCACAGGTATGTGGAATGGTTAAGTGTTTGAAGTTTGAAGCTGACAAAAGATTTCTTTTTCTAGGGTGTGTGTAGACTAAATGTATTCCAGTAATGCATGGCTTATTGCTGTCTGACACTGGATTTCAAATAAATGCAGATCATAGGAACAGTCAAGATTGTCAACATATAGTGAGGCATTACTGGTTGACTAGTGTTTTGGTCTGTTCCGTGTATAGTGATTGAAAAGATTACGACAGTGAGAATATATCCCTGTACATTCCCACTAGGCAGAACAGTAGTAAGCTAGACTGAAACATCACTCTCACATAGTTACTTGAAAAGGACATATGGCTCCAAAAAAACTAATTTATTTAGTGTAGGAGCAAGCGGCCTACGCAGTCTAGGTGTAACGTTCCCACCTCATGACTCAAGGTACGTGGGTTCAAACCCAGTGGAGGTCGTGGAATTTTTAAGGGCAGAAAAATTCAGGGAACAAGTCCTCCGGGAGGGACTTTAAGCCGTGGGTCCCATGTCGTAGATTTATGGCACGTAAAAGATCCTCATGTCTCTAGGAGACCTCTGAGCAAAATTAGGCAAAATGTTTCCCGCCCAAGTAGTGTCCAATGCCTCTGGCAGATGGGGAAGCATTGGGTACCAGTGTCAGAAGAGGGCCGACCTCGCTGGCAGAATGGGACTGATGGTAAGCACCAGTAATGGTAGGGTATGGCGACAGTAGAAATTAAAGGGGGACATACAATAGACTAGTCGCGGTGCATGGGGAAACCCACCCCCTCCAAAAATAATAATTCAATTCAATTCTTTATTATTAATGTGCCGAGTCAACAGCCGCAAGGCCAATTACAGACACAGCACAGTGCAGCAGATGAATGAATTACATTATAGACAAACTTATTAAAAGTCAAATACAAATTACAGGTAAGTACTTGGAAGAAATAATAATGAATAAAAGTAAACAAACAAACAAATAACTGATAATTATAACAGTAATAATAATTTCATTATCATTAAACTAAGTGTTATTAAGAATTGAGGAATGAAACATAAATATTTAATTAAGAAATGAATAGTATAGATTTTCAGAGGATAATAATAATATACGTAATTCATTTTGTTTTACTGGACATGAAAATAATAAAAATACTAACAGTTATACTGTATTTAAAATTTGTTTGGGGAGAACATTCCTGGCTCTGAATACGTCAACATCCCTGCAGACAACATTAGCAGCTGCTGCGCATCTAGCAGAGGAACAATTTTTAAATAAGGAGCAAACATTGAACAATGCAAAATCTCTGATATACCGAGCAGGAACTCGGAGACCAACAATTTCCAGGACAGAAGGGCAGAATTTAGAGCCAAAATAAACTTGAATAAGAAAGAGAGCATCAAGG
>NW_019723305.1:695672-711474 GCF_002891405.2 Cryptotermes secundus
AATAATAATAATAATAACGAAATTAATAAAAATAATTCAATTCAATTCTTAATTATTAATGTGCCGAGTCAACAGCTGCAAGGCCAATTACAGACACAGCACAGTGCAGAAGAATGAATTACATTCTAGACAAACTTAATAAAGTCACATACAAATTACAAGTAAGTACTGAGAAGAAATAATAATGAATAAAAGTAAAAGTATAAGTAAACAAATAGCTGATATGGAATGAAACATAAATATTTAATAAAAATACTAACAGTTATACTATATTTAAAATTTGTTTGGGTAGAACATTCCTGGCTCCGAATAATAATAATAATAATAATAATAATAGTGTAGGAGCATATAAGAATAAATGGTATAATATGGCTTTTCAAAATCTACAACAACCAGTATTTGTTTCGAGAGGCACTTCTGTGATGTTGCAAAGATAGGCCCCAGATGATTGATGGTGTATAGTGGCAGTTAATAGTATCCAATGAAGTTTAGTATAAGGCATAATGATCTACTGTAGAAGGAAATACAGCAGGTGAAGACAATTATTATTTGAGGGACTAATGCAAGACAGACAGGGCTTAATGTGAGGAAGTACAAGATGCTCAGTAGAGCTGAAGCAGGTCTGAGGTGTTTGTTGTCCCCAGGAGGGTTAATCATGTTTAGTGGTTGAGGTGCCAGTCATTTGGAGTGAAGTCTGTTAATGGTTGAGGAAGTCAGTTGACTATGAACTGGCAGTTCAGAAATTCAGAAATATGATGTGCTGTAGCCATCTTAATAGCATGCATCCTGTTGTGTGTCATAAACAAGGTACACAAAATGTATACAAAAGTATGCAGTCTACACAACAATATTCTGTATTTAAAACAAGGTAGACACTATCGTATCAACATATGTTGTTATTGACACAACATGTTTCGACTCATACTGGGTCATCATCAGGCATACAGTGATACCAGACTCAGTTGAACTGCATCTAACAAATTGAATCTCATTCTTCAATAAGGATCCTTACTGTGCCCTTGAATGTTTTTAAATGAATAAATTGAGCCTGTCAGTTAAAATTTTTAAATACTCAGATAATAAAATTTAAAAATTAGAGACTAAAGATTAAAACAAATTAAAAGTTACTAAAATTGAAATGAAGTATTTTGCGATAAATCTCTTTAAAACTTTATGACCTCTATGTGTTGACATGATTTTCTGGTGTAGAAGTGACTATAGTGTGGGGCACCTGTGTATTCGGATCTTCTCACATAAGTTAGGTCATGTGGTCTTGACCTTACTATTGTCTTGTAGAGCTTATGCTCATTATTCTATATGTGTGTGTCACCCAACAGGTTGTTAATTTGGAGTGATGTATATTAGATTTTCTTATGATGATATGTGTACAGGCTGCTGCCTGTGTTGATGTTGCTATGTTGTAGCAGTTCGGTCTAGATGATAGTAAGGTCAAGACCACATGACCTAACTTATGTGAGAAGATCCTGATACATACTACACTGACACTGCTACCAATTCATTTGATGATGATCCTGGCTGTAACTCATACACACAAGGTCTAGGCGTTCAAGGCTGCAGAGTGGAAGAGAGTATTTATGTAAATCATACTCACATGGGATATGAAAACATGGTTTCTTCAGAATGTTGATACCCACCACTAGTCTGCATGGTGTCATAACCCAAAAGATATGATATGAATTAGGTCATTTGTAACAACATTTCATCAAAAGAAGAATGTTTCTTGCACTGTGTCAAATGTCTGACGTATTTAACATGTATGAGCCCCAGCTATTTTATGTTAAATGTACCCCGGTATCTGGACATTTTTGACATGTAATAAATAAATCACTGCAATATAATTAAATATACATACCTTCTGTGTGGATTGTAGCACTCTGTCAGCATTTAAATTAACTGTTTGCTTCCTTTTTCAGTACAATGTACTTCATAAATCTTGTTTGTGTGTCTGTATATTTAAAATTTTTGTTTCTTTTAATCAGCTGATCAGCTGTAACCAGTGACTGGCTTTTGGTTTTGTGTGTGCATGCACAATTTTTTGCCATTATGCCTCATAGGAAAAATCTTGGGTTTTAAAAACTGTCTAAACATAGGAACCCTGTGCCTGTACCTCAGTACGTCAAAATGTAGAATGTTCAGTGTTGCTTTCCTTACCACAACCACCTACAACAAAAAAGTTTTTTGGCGCTACTATTGAGATTAAAGTGACAGATTACAACCCTTCACATTTGTGTTATATAAACAAATACTTTTGTTCCGGGCCTAGAGTGGGCGGGGGAATGTTTGTGTACTGTCCTCATCAAATACTTATACTGGCAGATTAAATGCAATGTAGTGAAGCTCCCTTTATATTCAAAGTTTCTTTGTATTTGAACACTTAAGTGATAAAAATTTTAAATGGAGGTTATTCGGCACAGGGCAGATATTCTTCGATATTGCTTGTTTAGTGGACAGGGGTCATTCCATCTATAAATCAAGTATATTCTGAAATTGTTTCTAGAACGAGGAATAACAATGGCGTTGATAATTATAATTGTATTTTCCTTCGTTATTTACGAGACTTGGAGTTCGTCAAAAACCTTCGTTAATGCGTTGACGGTGTTGACCTTGGTTTACGTGTAACTTTTATTTCAATTCCAATACTGAGCTCCACGAGCCCTGTTTATCCAGCCTCAGGTACGGAATTTTCGTTTCAGACTGTAAATCAAGCGTCGAATGGAAAGCTTTCTGAAACCAGGAATACGAATAGTATTGATAATTATAACTGCATTTTCCTTACTTCGTTATTTACGAGACTCAAGAGTTCATCAATTATCTTCGGTTACCTCTCGCATGAACGCGCCTGATATGGTAACGATGAACCTTGCATTTCACATACTTCAGTACAATTCCACTATGTAGCTCAATGAGTCTAGGCTCTGAATTTACACTGCCAATGTATGCAACAAACCCACCAAATGGATCCGTGCCATCTGATCTGTGCCTACCAGCGACCGTCATTTCTCAAAACATGGCGGCCTTTAAACAAGATGTTGTGAAGAAATTAGAATACACTATACATAAATGTTCTAGCTTTTCGTCCACATATGTACCTGAGTAAGTGAATACGTAGAATGCCTCAGTTATACTGTTTTCAAGCAGTTTATTAATATATGGAATATTACCCCTTTAGGCAATGTGAAACGTTCGTTTATCATGTCATAGGACACACCTATGCAAATTTCTGTTCCCCTAGGAATATATATGACTTGCATGTACTTATCATTAAAAATATTTTTACTTTATAATACAATAGAGTGAAAGTTGCAGTTTGATTAACATGTATTAAAAGTGCCTTCACATTTTCAGGAACATCCAGGAAGACAAGTCAAATGATCAGTCATCTCGATGGTCTTCTGATACAAATAATCCGCCACAGGTTTGAATATTATAGGTTTAAAATTAGAAACAGTACTGTTTATCGAAATATATCGGTGGGGAGGTAAAGTGAGTGAAGACATACAATTTAACTGTATGCTCACAGAATGAAGGAATGGTGGACTGTGTCAATTGACATATCAGTTCTGACAGTATGATTCAGAGGAAGTTTTCTATTTGTTTTATGCGTTCTTGGTTCTGGGGAGTTTATTGTTTACATTTCCAGTTGTGGACTAATTCACTTTTGATACAATATAGTCAGAGATACTGACAGCATCATAGAATAAATACAAATGTGAAATATAAACTCTACCTTCTTGCTCTCTCTGTCCTTTTTCTAAGATGTGCATATCAGTGAGTCTAAAGGTAGGGTGACTGGATGAGGAGAACTGCACCTTAACATATGCTTAAAAACTATGGTAGAAACTTCCTTATTTCCCATATTTGCATAGTTATTGTCAGACATGAAGGAAGGGAACAACATGCAGAAGTAACCACATTTTCTTCAGTTATCTTGAACATGAGAGCATTGTCTGTCCCCAAGGACGTTCGCTCCTTTTGCAGAGATTATAATGCCCAGTCTTTTGCCAGTGCCCTGGCAGTACCATGCAGAGACAATCTGATTTGTTTGTCATTGTATATGTAATTTTGCAGATCAGGTGGTGTCAGTTTCCAAGAATCTAAGTTTCTTGAGTACATGGAAGAAGTTACAAAACTATCCCATTCTTTAACTCTTTTTTATTGTCCTTTTTATGTCTCTCTTCCCATGATCGTGGCTTACAGTCATTCGCTGAGTGATGAATAGTTAGTATGTTACTGGGCTGCACCATAGCTCAAGTGGTTAGTCGCTGGCTTCCCACCATGGCGGCCTGGGTTCGATCCCTGGTCAGGTCAAGAGGGATTTGTGGTGCTGGGGCAGGTTTTCTCCAAGTACTTCGGTTTCCCCTGCCAATCTTCATTCCACCAATTGCTCCACAATCACCCTCACCTATCATCTGGGGCTGGTACAATAGGCCAGAAGTGGCTGCAGTGCAAGAGACTTAGTCCCACCCCACTAACAATAAAAGAAAAAATAAATAATAGTATGATACTGCCCCTGCAATTTAGCTGTCATATGCACTGTTTAAAATGCATTAAATAGTCCAGGTGTAATACAGTGTCTATAAATAAATGTTTCCATTGTAAAACACTTATTGTTGTAGTAAGAAATAGATCCTAGGTATCAGTTTTCTTTATATGCAGCTTGTGCAACCATAGCAGATTACAGAAAAATCAGTATATTTCTCTATATCGTCTTCATCATCACCGTATAGTATCAGCCATAGAAGTTATGTAGCTTTGTATAGTAACTGATAAGAAGGTGGTTTGTGGAGGAAAATGTAGTTTGAAGTGATTTGAAATATTATTTTGTAATTCACCTAAATGGAGAAAATGTCAGTTATGGTGGCTGATCACTAATTGAAATTTGAACTGGTTGTCTTCCAAATGTTAATGACATGCATTACTACTTATATAACCTGCTTGGTACATCACTGCAAAATGGAATTTTTGTACTAGAGAGCACCAGTTTGAATAATGTTGTGCACAAGGGAGGGGTACATCATATAGAGCCTCTTGTAGGAATGCCATCAGGACATGGTTTGTTTTATATATTGTATAGACAGTTGGAAGTAAACAGAGCTGTCAAGTGTACTTGCAAACCTTAACTCAGTAAGGCAAAGTCCCCTAGCTTAACTAATTAAGCACTTCACCATGAAGACATACAAGGGAGTGGATGTATTATTGACTTCTGCATTAGTTAGAGGTGAGTGGTCAGCTTCACGCCATGGCTGCTTTCTCACCCCTCCCCCCAGGGAAAGAGCCCCCAGTACCCATTGGGTAGGAGGCTGGGTGGGCCCGAGTGCTGGTCTGGATGACATAGAGAGGAGAATAATCTTGCCTCTACTAGGACTTGGACTCCAACCCCTCAGCTACCCTGCCTGCAACCAGTTGGTATACTGACTTTCCTATCCCAGAAACCTTAAGTCATTCATTGAATATATTGTGGTGTGCTATGACAGATGGCTAAAGTAACAGTTGTGAAGTGTTTTATATATGTTTTTTTTAACAACACTGTCAGCATCTCAGACTAGAGAGCATCAGATGATAGGAAGATACGAATTACAAAGAATGTGGAAGGGAGCAGTTATGGCCTATTTCAAGTCATTATCCTGTCATTGTCCTGGGAGGAACTGAGGAAGACCACAAAAGGCCACATCTTGTGGATTTATTTAAGATGATTTACAAGTATATAGTGTTGAATTACGTGTAACTAATGTGGTGAGCTAAATTCTGATAAATAATTTGTTTTATTTTCAGTACCTAACATTAAAACTACAGAAGCATTCCATAGTTGAGTCCATCACGTTTGGAAAATATGAGAAAACACATGTATGTAATCTTAGGAAGTTCAAAGTATTTGGTGGGCTTCAAGATGGCAATATGATTGAATTATTGGAAAGGTAAGGTTTTCATGTATGCAGTTCTAAACTGGCAACAAATGCAGTATGCCATCTTTCTTCAGTATGACAGTATTTTAGAGTGCCCTTTGAGAATCAGATTCATATGTGAGTTTTAGGGACTATGATTATGAGTATATAAATGATTCCTCAGGTAGTAAATGTGGAATAATGACTGGCAATAATTTAGCACAGTAAAGCCATAGTAGTGCCAGCAAACCTAGAAACTTGAAGTTCTGTGTTCAGTTTTCTCTTCTAGCCAAGTCATGTGGATTGAAACATCTAATAGATTCATTGTATTGATTATTTATACTCATGATGAGTCCATAATATAAGCTTCTCAGAGGTTTATGCTGTCATCTCACCCACCTTTTCATCAAGTATCATCTTAAAATTATGATTGTAAGAAGTAGGGTGCATTACTGAAAACCATTCCAACTTTAATGCCAGTCTCATTTTAATGTGGTGCACTCCATTTTGAAGAATGAGGCCCTGGTGATGAAATAATGGTGTAACTATTAAATGTGAACAGAATGTCATAACCTTCTAAGAAAGACCAAGTCATGACAATATGATAATTAGATCTGTGGTGGAGGAAATGCAGTTGCCAAAACTATGTTTAGATATCTTAACTTTATTTTTCAAGTAAACGGTTGTGCAAACCACTGCAATCAATTTTACTTCATATCCATTAGTAAGTTAACGAGATCCAAGTCTGTGGTTTATTTGTTTACTACATTGACAATCACAAATAACCGTTGTACATAAAATGACTTTCAACCAATGGATCAAGTAAACAGTTGAGTCTTGGTGGTAAAACTACTGCAACTTGTGTGAAGGAAAATGCTAGAACCAACAAGTAGATTAGGTTATTTTTCAGTCTTAATACAAAAGTCGTATTGTATTAAAAATTAAACCAGCACAGTCAGACCAACTACTAAGTAAGAGGGCATGCAATATTGTAGTTGATTGAGGCACTATGCTACAAGCCAGAAGGTTGCAGGTTCAATTCTCAATGAGGCTATTTGATTTTTCAATTGACCTAATACTTCCAGCCACACTGTGGCTGAGGGGTAAACTTAGCCTCTAACAGAAATGAGTACAATGGATCTTCCTGAGGACAAAGGGTGGCCGGCGCATGAGGCTGACAACTTCACCTCTATCTGTAAACCAGTTTTTTAGAAAATATGGGAGCCTTGTTGACTCACAACCCTATAGGCCTCCAAAGCCTATTACATAGATAGCTTTGTCTTTTTTCTTTTTCATCTAATATGTTTACAGTCACAGTAACCATTAGAATGGACTTTAAACCCATTTACCGACCAGACTACACCTATCTTTCTGCACTATTTACTAAATGGAATTTGTATAAAGTTGTGTCTTAGTGTGGCATTCAGAATATTTCTAGTGTGATATTTGTGTTCACTTAGAGGTAGACCTTTCTGATATGTATTTATCATGTGAATATGATATATAATAAATCTTTCAATATACTCTTCTGTGTTTTCTAGTGGTCTGAAGAATGATAGCATAGCAGAGACGTTCCAGTTGCGTCACACCATTGTAGACCATCCATTTCCTTGCCGTTACATTAAGATCATGCCTCTGCAATCATGGGGTCCCAGCTTTAATTTTAGCATATGGTTTGTAGAACTGATAGGTGTGGACAACTGGGATATAGTGAAGCCATGTATGGACTGGTTCAGTGCTGTGAGTAACATGAAGTTTGACTCTATTAATTATAAATGTCCAGGTAATATTCCCTTCAGACAAAGTAACACTGTATATGTGTTCTTTGTCCAAAGTGAATGTGGTTGTATGTCTCTGTTTCATTGACTGAATATTTCATTTTCAGAATTACTCTGATAATTTCAACCTATATATTGAGGGACCACAGTAGGGGTTGTTGGTGCATACATACATACAAGGTCCGTATAAAAAGTATCGGGAAAAATCTTTCCCTTATGTGACTGTACATCACAGCACGCTTGCACCGCGCAGGCATGGTAGTGGGGTTCTAACCTTCAACAAGCGCCATTCGCCTGAGCGCGTTCGTAGAGGCCAGGCCGTGTTTTCAGTGGACCCCTGTTGAGTGAGTCTGTGCAAGCGCAGAATGCAGCGAACGATTGAACAGAGGTACACCATTAAGTTTTGTGTTGGACTGGGGAAATCGGGTATGGAGACGTTGGGCATGATTCGCCAAGTGTTCAAGGATGAAAGCATGTCACAAACTGCAGTTTTTAAGTGGCAAAAGCTCTTCAAAAGTGGCCGACAGAATGTGGAGGATGAGCCCCGCGGTGGACGGCTGTCGACGTCAAGAACCAACGACAACATGCAACATGTGCGTGACGTACTCAATTCAGACCGTCGGTTAAGTGTGCGCATGATTGCAGATCGTGTTGGCATTGATAAGATGACGGTGCACACCATTATCACTGAAGATTTGGCGATGCGAAAGGTCTGCGCGAAACTCGTCCCGAAGGTCTTGACGGACGACCAAAAGCAGAGACGAGTGGCTGCTTGCGAAGACCTTCTGCAACGCGTTGAGGAAGACCCCGGCTTTCTGGACAACGTCATCACGGAAGACGAAAGTTGGATATTCGAGTACGACCCGGAAACAAAGCGTCAAAGTTCCGAATGGCACAGTTCGGCATCACCTCGTCCAAAAAAGGCGCGAATGAGCAAATCCAGAATGAAAACCATGCTCATCATTTTCTTCGACGCCCAGGGGGTGGTCCACTACGAATTTGTACCTGAGGGGCAAACAGTGAATGGAGCTTTTTACCTGGAAGTGCTAAGAAGAATGAAGAGAAGGGTCAATCGGGTGAGGCCAGCCATCGCCGGAAATTGGAAATTGCATCACGACAATGCACCCAGTCACACCTGCTCCAAGGTGACCGACTACCTGACAAGAAACGGCGTCGCGACGGTACCCCAACCCCCCTACGGTCCCGACTTGGCACCAGCAGACTTTTTCCTGTTCCCGAAAGTGAAATCCTCCCTCAAAGGGCATCATCATGGGACCCTGAATGCCATCAAAGAGGCTTGCATGTGGACCCTTAAGGACCTTCCGGAATCCGCCTACCAGGGAGCCTTCGTGTCGTGGCAACGCCGTTGGCAAAAGTGTATCACTGCACAAGGGATGTATTTTGAAGAATTTTAAGGCATTTTAGCAATATCTGAAATAAATCTATTTTCCCGGAACTTTTCCCGATACTTTTTATACTTTTATATACCCATATGTTTTACAACTTGTGTTGTAATATTTTGTTGTACTGTTTATTGCTTTTGGTAGGGGCCTTTCATTTGTTTGTAGCTAGATAGTATTATTTATTCTTTTAGATTTAAACATGAACTTCATTTCTTTCTTGGAGTCTATAAATATGTACTGTCTCATTGTACTTCCATCTTTCCTCTAGTATCTGACCAATGCAAGGTGGTAGGCTTGTGAATGTAGTTAAAAATGTAAGGAAAAACTACATCTCTGAAGGCCTGTCTGAGTTGAATGTATATCTCTCCCTCAGATGGTTTACTCTTTTCACAAACATCTTCTGAGAAAATTAATTTATTACATGCTAGGTATTTCTGTGAGATTCTCTGCCAAAGTATGTTTTTTGGAAATATCTTGATACAAGGATGCAATGTGCAGTGCTGTTTTCTAATTGTTTCAGTTTGTATCCATTTCTTTTGGTAGATTCAGACATCTCCTGTTGTCAATAGAGGGGGGAGTGGGGGAGAGCATATGTGCACACGTGTGATTATTTTTCTGTGTCCAACTGCAGTGCATCCTCACCATCCATTTGGTTGCCAGCATGCTTGCTTTGTCCCCTCACCACGACCTATGCTGCCATCCTTCACCATCCACAACCACTAATTGAGTTACAAACATGACCGAAGGAAGTGAACACAATTTCCGGCTTTCCAAACATGGTAAAGAGGTATCTCCATCAGTAGCAACATACATACACGTATGTGATGTGTGTGACTGTAGGTTTGGGTTGGGTTTGACATGTTTATGTTATTTCAGTTCATATAGAACTGTAACATGTGATATTGACAGGGTGAGCCACCTTTTCCTGGATGAAGAATGGGCTCTCCTGATGAATTATAATTTTCTCCTACTTGTCTCTCAGCCACAGATGTTGGTGACCTATGAGTTAATGATATGTGACACTGTTCATTTGTTGTCCTAAAGACTGAGCTTAACATATCTTTTTTTAGTATCGAGAACAAGAAGTAGTCAGATTATGTCTGAAACATTTTCGACAACACAAATATCAAGAGGCATTTGAGTCACTGCAGAGACGTACACAAGTGCAGTTGGAAGACCCAGTGTTGAGCAGGTTGCATGACATACTTGTCACCCAAGGAGATTATGTGGGCACAGAACACTTCATGGAGCACTCTGTCACTAGTAAGTTATGTGCATTTTTTTTTCTGGCCTCAGTTTCAGTGCCTTGTGTGGTGCTTTCATTTGATGATGGATAGGCTATTTCAGTATGATGAAGGATTTAAAAAATTACTCTGCTTAAGAAAAGAACCACTCATTTCAAGAGGACTTAAAAGTCATTTTGAATAATTCAAGAACAAAGTAGTTTAAATTCACAGCAAATGCAAGCTTATACTGAAATAACTGTAATTCCTACAATTCGTAAAACTTTGTTAAGATTTTATAGTCAAGTTCTTTAATATATGGACAGACCATAAAGGTATGATTTAGATTTCTGTAATAGTTCAGTGTAGTGTGATAGCCCTTAAAGAATTCAGAGTAAAAGTCAGTATTTTGATACAAACTATGTCTGTTCTTTCGCCATGCTTTGGGCATGCATCACACATGTCGTATGGTTTAACCTCTGCTCTTTTGATGAGCCTTTTAATAATATTGTGGCATGTAGACCCATTGCTAGGCAATGACTGCAAAATAAACAACTGTACAACAGCCACTGCTGTGTAAACAGCTCCTCAAACAAATATGTTTTCACTGCAACAGGAGAATACACAAATATTGAAACAGATGTTTTCTCTGTGGCCCATGCCAAGATGTTATAATCCAGACAAGGTAGCAGCTGTAGTTACTCCCTGCATGGTTGCGCCATAGCTCAAGTGGTTAGTTGCTGGCTTCCCACCGTGGTGGTCCAGGTTCGATCCCGTGGTCTGGTCAAGTGGGATTTGTGGTGGACAAAGCGGTGCTGGGGCGGGTTTTCTCTGAGTACTTCAGTTTCCCCTACCAATCTTCATTCCACCAAATTCTCCATCATCATAATCACCTGGGGTAGGTACAATAGGCCAATCAGTGGCCGCCGTGCCAACCGGACCCAGTTGGACTCCACCCCCACTAAGAAAATTAAAAAAGAAAAATAGTCCCTTCATGGGGGTGGGTTCAAATACCTCTGCTGTAGCCCTGTGAGTAGCATGAGGTGATGAAAAGGGAACCAAGTGCCTAGGGTTATAACTGGGACACCCTGTTCCTGGGGTAATAAATATGGGGACCTGGCCTTCTAGGTTGGGGGAGTCTCGAATCTGAGGCAGTAAAATATGGTCATGAGTCCTGTGGGCTTGAACCCAAGAATGACTGCTAGCGGGGGACAGCAGCAATTGTAAATGACAGATGCGTTCTGTCATCAAGAGGGTGCCCCACATCAACAAACCCCTGACTGTCTAACAGTAATAAAAATCTGGTCTTGGACCTCAGAAGGTTTCCTGACACCTAGACAGACTGGCTGACTGACTGTTGGTTATAACATAACTTTGATTTTGACTTTCAGTTAGTTCGAGGACTGTTGGGGTTCAGTTATGGTGGGTTATTGCTGTCAGGACCTGGGGACAGTTTGAGAACCCAAAGGAAGGGGCACATGTGCCATTGGAAGCTGCTGCTAAGCAGTAGCACTGAAGACATGACTCTGGACACTAGTGTGTGTGTGTAATAGCGAAGTGTAAATTGTAGTCACATGCTGTATCAAACAGTCCAAATAAATCCATTCAGCAATCCAAAACCCCTCTATAGTCACTCCATGAGGTGACAACTGGTGTCAGAAGTGGAATTGGATTAAAGGCCACATTGGCTTGTTATATCGCCATACTACAGAAATAGAGCAAATGATGGATCTGATGTTGGCAAGATGGATTCCTCTCAAGAAGAAATGAGAACCAACTAAGACAAGATGGAGGCTAGTACTAAGAAGGTTGAGGTCATTCAAGGTACTTTTGTATTCTGGATGGATATCATCATGCCAGGACAGAGTTCACTCAAGCAGAAATAAAAGCCAAGATGGACAGACATCAAGAGAAGACCAGTTCACCAATCATTGATGAGGCACCCCTTAGCAAAAGATGTAGGTGTGGGTGAGATGCTCAAGGATATGCAATGATGTGGGGTTATTTAAGAGTTGGATAGCTCCTGGTCATCACCTGTCACTCTGGTCTGGAAGAAGAATGGGGACCTGCACTTTTGCATGGACTACAGAAACCTGAACAGTGTCACAAAGAAAGACTGTTTCCCACTGCCCCGGAATGATAATGCTCTGGACACATTTGTTGGAGCCAAATGGTTCACCACTGGACCTAAAGAGTGCTTATTGGCAGGTGGATCTGCATCCTGATGACAAGGAGAGGACTGTGTTCTCGATGGGTCAAGGGCTATGGCAGTTCATGGTCATGCCCTTTAGTCTCTGCAACGCGCCAAGTATGTCTGAGTGAATAATGGAGACTCTCTGAAGAGACATCACTTATGAGTCATGTCTTATGTACCTGGACGTGATCATGATTGGCCGCACATTCCAAGAGCACCTGCTCAACCTGCAGGGAATGTTCCATTGGTTCAGAGAAGCATGCCTAAAAGCCAATCTGGGGAAGTGCCAACTCTTTCAGAAGGCAGTGCAGTACCTTGGGTATATTGTGTCACCTGAGATGATAATCACTGAACCTGAGAAGCTGAAAGCTTTACCACAATGGCCGACCCCAAAGAATAAACATAACATTAGAAGCTTCCTGGGCTGAAGCACATATTACAGACAGTTTATTTTTGGTTTTGCCAACATTGTGAAACTGCTGATAAACTCATGAAGGAAAAGCAAGCCTTCCAGTGGACTCCAGAAGTGGAGGCCACCTTCCAAACAGTAAAGGAAACCCTCTGTACTGCCCATGTTTTTGCGTGCTCACAGCCAAGACAGAGGTTTTTCATTGACACAGACGTGAGTAACATTGGGATTGGAAGAATGCTGTCACAGGTACAGGACAGACAGGAGAAATTAATAGCCTACTGCAGTAAGATTCTGAATAAGGCCAAGAGAAATTACTGCATCACACAGTAGGAAATACTGGCCATCATAAGGATGCTGGAACATTTCTGTAAGTACCTCTACAGACCAGAATTCCACATGCTCACTGACCACACTCACCTGGCTTATGAGTTATAAGAACCTTGAGGGACTATCTTCCTGCTGGATTCAGAACTCGACTTGCCCATTGATCTGCTATTCAGAGCAGCCCCAACAGAGAACAACCCACCATTCACCATGTCACATAATGGGGCATCAACTGCACATCTGTAACTATGCCCACCAGAAATCTGAAGCTGACAAGTGACTGAATGAAAACTTGTTACAACAGACTAGTCAACTGCACAGGCTGCCACAAGGGCAATGATGTGTGCCTCTGTCAGCCCACCCTCATGAAAGGAAAGTCACTCAAGTTTCAATCCCCATGGTAGGATTCATACAGGGTAGTCATGCAGATGAACAATGTGTACAGGATCCAGCAAACTCCTAGAATGAAGATGATGGTTGTAAACCTGGACCAGCTTGCACCTTATCAAGGAACCACTTGGGATGAGAAGCCTTAAGGGGGGAGCAGCAAGAGCAGTTGGAGAGTAATCACCATGAGAAGGAAGGGGAGACTGATCACAGATATCACAAGAACAGGCCTCAGGTACACCTGTAGGCTACTCATGATAAACATGGCATGTAGACCTGTTGCTAGGCAGCAACTCTACAACAGCCACTGCTAAGAATGACTTTGCAAGCAGCAGCAATGGAATATAACAATAATGGAAGAGATATTTCTGTATGATTCATGCCAAGATGTTGTATCCAGGACAAGTTAGCAGTTGCTGTAAATTCAAGAACTGGTGGAGTTCAGTTGTGGTGAGCTATTGCGGTTAGGATCTGGGGATAGTTTGGGAACCCAGAAGAAGGGAAACATACGTTGTTGGAAGCCACTTCCAAACAGTGGCAGTGAAGACGTGACTGTGGACACTAATGTGTGTGTGTGCACTCGTGCGCGTGTATGTATGTGCGTGTGCACATCAAAGGAACTGTAAGGTGCAGTTACACTATGTGTCGAAAGAGTCCAATAAATCCAGTTATCAATCCAGATCCCATCTGTAGTCACTCTATCATGTCACAGTATGTTTCTCCATAAGTTGAAGCGTTGTGTTATCAGAGGAATGTTGGCCTGAGACTTCATGTTCCACACTACCATGAAGGCTTCGCACTGGTTCTGGGCACTTGTGAACACAGCAATGAATCATCAGTTTGCATGAAAGGTGGGAATTTGTCAAGTAGCTGAGCCATTATTATGATCGCTACAAGGACTCTGCTTTTTGGAATTAATTATTTTAAAAAGAGGTCACTTTTAGTTCACTTTTGAAAGATAGTGGTTTGGTTATCCTCCTGTATTTTCTAAATGATCAATGAATTTATGACTGTGCTGTTTGGGAACCTTTAACCATGCATTATCATTGTAACAAACATTGCCACAGGGGCTGTATCATTTCTCATCTTGCTGATGACAGCTAAACAATTTTTTCATTATCTAGGATTTTTTGTGAAACAGAGTAGCTCTGTCGGTACAGTGACTGGCTATGATCTGGATTACCGGGGTTTTGTCCTCTGGTAATGCAGGAATTTTTCTCTGGGACCCACCCAACTACCAATCCAAGGGACAGGTGTTTTCACTAACTCACTTCAGTAAGAATGTGATAGTTATTCAGCTGATTCAGAAACTACTTGTTATTGAACCTAAAATTTCATAACAATCATAAAGGAATATGTAAATAACTTCCTTTTACCAGTTGGTCTCTTCAGTCAGTATATTGGACAGCAAGAATACCGACCAGTATGGCGTCCTATTCAGCCATCTGACTCGGAAATACAACCAGGAATGAGAGGAGGTCACCAGATGTGTATGGATCCATACACTGAAATGATATATTTGTTTGGTGGCTGGGATGGGAACCAGGACTTGAGTGACCTTTGGGCGTATCATGTACCAACACGCAAGTGGACTCTCATCACCAAGGATACAGAAGCAGAGGTTAGCCAGTTTTGTTGTATGAACAGGGTAAAATCAATAAGAGTAATAATTACAACTACACTTGGAAAGTTATCACCTTTAAGCAGTGTAAAGTTGATAACTTTTCTGCCTTTCAGTCTTTTCATTCAAATGTTTGGATGATGGTAAAAGTTTTGTTGGTGTTTAATGGTTGGGGTATTAAGGACAGAATGCTTTCATACTCACTGAGTCATGGCAGTGCAGTCATTTTAGTTGCAATGGAGGAAATGCAATTACAGAAATATGCTAAAGCTGTTAAGTTTCAGTTTTGTTCATGTAATGTTCCCACAGTCATGAAAAGCCAGAGGAATGAATCTATTAATGCAGGGGTTGTGAACTCATTTCAGGAAAAGTACGAGAAGAGGATACCGTATGAACACACAAAAAAGTTGCAAATTTAAATAATTAGATTGTGAACATTTTTGCCCCTTTTGTTCTCACATCAGGTCATTATCCAGAACATTATTTGGCGCGCGCGCGCGCGCACACACACACACACACACACACAATAAATAACAACTAACAACTTCTAAACAAGC